>NC_140955.1:85132586-85140086 GCF_014529385.1 Adiantum capillus-veneris
CAGCTTGATCAAAAGTCAACTTCCACCGCACACCCACACGGAGGTGTTTCTTCTTGATCCACAAATGTCAGTGATTATTAGACAGAAGAACAGTCCATCTGGCACATTTTAGAGTTGGTTTCTCCACTGTGCTATGGTGGAAGTAACTGTCATCATCTTTCCATATGAGAACAACCATCACTGGAGTCTCATATGCCTTGATGTTGACCAACCAGCAGTGTGGGTGTTCAATTCAATAAAAGGAACCCACCCTGAAATTAGGCTGTAAGTGTTATGTATCAGAAAGTGTTTCTTATAGATATCCATGTAAATTTGAAGCCTCAAGCTAACATCTTGATACTACTTTGTGCAGTTGTATAAAGAGGTTGTTGCTTGCTTATGGCAAGCTATGTGGAAGGTATGAACTATACAAGGCCCCAATCAAAGATGTACCTATCCCAAATCAAACCGATGGAAATTCTTGCGGCTGGAGATGTCTTCTCCATGCAGAATATGTCCTGCAAAGCTACTTTGCATTAAAACCTGTCATGACTAAGGTAACCATTTGGCAATGCATTCAGTCAGTTTTAGTTTTCTTTATACAAGACTTCTCACCATGTGGTCTTTTAATTTTGCAGAGTGCTTTAAAAAACTACACATATGATTATTTGCAAAGATATCGGGTAAGTCTAATACAACACCTGCTTACTATGTCGAGCCCCAGAGAACCTGAAGATAACGGCTTGGACGACCGCACAATTGATATGACAATACATGACGTGCCACCACGACAAACCCCTGCATCAAATACAGTGGAATCACAACGGGCCGAGGGGGTCATACCAGCTGAAGATGAAAGAACCGAGGATGAAGAAAGGTCAAATGAGCATAAGGAAGGTGCTAGTGTACAACCAGAGGGGCTTATGGAGGAGACAATGAAAGAGCCAAGTAAGCCAGTGGAGGAGCCAAAAGAGCCCATGGATGAAACCCTGGATGAGGAAAGCAGGCCTACGGATGAGCAAGAGGATATGGATGAGGAAAGAAGGCCTAGGGATGAGCAAAGTGATATGGATGAGGCAAGGATGGATGAGGAAAACAGGCATATGGATGAGCAAAAGGATATGGATGATGCAAGCCGACCAACAGAGGCAGAGGAAAAGACCTTGGAGGAAACCCTGAATGAGGCAGAAAGAGCCATGGGGGAGACCCTTGATGAAGATGTAAATGATGACTATGAAGATGTGAATGATGAAGCTAAAGCAGAGGATAGCAACAACGACAGCAACACTATAGAGACCCAGTATGGACCCTTGCTACCTGTAGATACGGTTGTTCCGGTAATGTCTATTCAAGTATGGCAAAATATGTTCAGCTTCTAACTACTTATATGTACTTGTCAACTTTTACAGAGGTTGATTATCAATGGATTGCTGCTTATGCGCGTGCCTTTGGATATAGCAGACCCCTTCGAGGATTTGCAAACATTTCGGATGGGAACTTGTCGAGTCATGCTTCATCCAGGAACCAAAGAATTTATTCAGTTTCTTCTTCCGCGCTTCAGAGTTGCCGTATGGTCTTCAATGCAAAGGCAAAACTTGTCGCCACTAGTTACAATAGTTTCGGTGTATGCGGTGCTCACACGTCAGATTTTGCCTTTTTGTATGATCAAAGAAAATGTGCTACCGTCGAGGGCCATTACCACCCTAAAAAAACCACATGTACCTCTTTTGTACAAACCCTTTATCCAAATCGATGTACCCTTTGATGCAAATAATACACTACTAATTGATGATACTCCTGAAAAGGGAGAACTAAATCCACTAGGAACAACTATCTCACCACCCTCTTTCAAGGGGCATTCTTTGATTTTTACCTTGAAGACATTTTGATTCCATACTTACAGAAATTGTATATCAGTCCATTGTTCACGGACGAGTTTGTACTTTCTAATGAATTAAGATGACTCTTCTATCATGTCTTTGTCTTGCCTAACATTGAGAGAGAGAGAGAGAGAGATTTGACATGCTAAAGAAATGTATTTCAAGAACACTTATATTCACAGAGCACAATTGACAAATGAGCTCAAAAAACTTCATGTATTAAAAGCCATTCGTATACACTTGGATTCACAAGAATCTCTGTTACATTGACACTATTTCAACCCGACCATCCAACTCTTTGCACAAAATATCTTTTTCCCTACGCCGCATCAGCTTACGGCTAGCTACAAAAAAGGAAAAATCTGAAAGCTCCCTGTCCATTGACTCTTCAATTATATCGTGCCACAACTGCAGAAGACTGCATAGCTCCCTTATTGTAACCACCAACATTAGGCCATGCTCTTTATCAATCACTTACACATCCACGGCAGGATTATCTTCCAAACCTGCAGAAACCTGGTCCATAGGAATGTACTTACCTCTGAGAATTTGTGATCGCATATACCAAAAGGACACTAACAGTGATTGGCTTGCAATCATGTACTTGACAACTAGAGTGTCAAGCGCGACCTCGCACTGTATGCCAATCTCTTCCTTTACATACCATCCTCTGTCAAGAAGTTTGTCACAGGATGACTGCTGAAATGATTTGCACATGAACATAGTTTTCATAACACGTATATTGTAGTTATGAAACAACTCTATGAACAGTGCAGTAGGACAAAAGTTTGCAATTCTAACCAGTTTGGTGGGAATAGAGCTACGTAGAGACCTCTGTATATCCTTGTAGAGCTTACTTTGCATTGCCTCCACCATTGTTTCCTCAGGAATTGGCCAGTCCACAGTGTTCCAATCAGTTGGTAGAGGCACTTTCACCAACATGCCATTCTTATTCCCTGGGCTGAGTTGGTAGAAGTGGTCATAGAAAAATATTCCTTCATCAGCCAGGCTTTTGTTGCTTCTCCCTGAATACTGTAGAGAACCAATGTGGGCATGAACAACAAGGAAGAGGCCTATTATGCACTCCACAAGCTCCCATTTCTCATAAGAAGAGGGATAAACATCTGCAAAATATATAACAAGAGTTAAACTAAGAGTATCAAGAATTCAAAATGACAAATCTAATGTAGTTGAGATGTGAAGAATGGAGACATTTCTCATAAGAAGAGGGATAAACGTTGCAAAATATATAAGAAAAGTTATAATGAGAGTATCAATAAGTGAAATGACAAATCAAATGCAGTTCAGATGTCAAGAATAATTACAATTACAACGTGGTTGATGTATATCTGACACATTTTCACCGTTTGCTATCACGTCTGGATGGGTAAACACATGCTAAACGAGAACTTCCTTTACAGATCTTTTGCCGATTTCAACTTTGAAATCCAACACTCTGGCCTTCCATGCTAAGCGGTAAACATTGATAGCACTAGACCTCTTGGGTATTCTTGGTTGCATGAGGACCCATGAACCTTTGTTTATCCTTTGTCCAACCCATTGGTTCTCTGCACTTATTGAAGTTGATATTGTAATTGAGGATATGCTACTACTTGGCCTTCTAGGCAAAGTGACGCTGTTGGTAGTTGGTGTGAGAGACCATAAACATCTAGAGATTCTTGGGCGAGAATACGTGGAAGCCATAGCTCTCAGAGAAAAGCGTTAGTGGAGGGAGATTCACTTTGAAAGCATTCTAATGAAGCGAAAGTGTTTTAGAATTCCAATATCTTGTGCGGGCTTAATGGTCACCCTCCAGTATGTTAATGACCATAAGCGAATATCAGCAGTGGGACCACACACGCACCTAACAGCTCGATAAAAGCAAGGAAGTTACAATGCCACAATCCTAGATTCATGAAAGTTTTTCGGGTATTTTTCTATTTTTTGAGTCTTTCCACGTACTTTCCTACGTAACATAGCCCTCTTGCTCATTGGACGTGCTCTATTTTTCTCTCTCCTTCATACGGCCCTCCAAATGACCTCCGAAATTTCCTAATGGGATTATGGAGTTGCAAGATTTTCAATACTCTTTCAAGGTAGAAGATAGTGTGCGTGCACATTTGGCATGGATTCTCACTTATAGGGTACATGAGAAGGAAATAAGGTGCCTGAAGTAAAGACCCTACCATTGCCACCACCTAAAAGTATTCCTAATGCTTTTACCTTGTTCTTTGATGGAGCTTTTCGACGAGCCATAGGATAAGCAAGGGGAGGGCTAGTGTTGCTCAACCCAAGTGGAGAGGTGGTCATGAAAGAGAAGGTCAATCTACCAGGTTCAACTAGCAACAATGAAGCAGAATACGACACACTAATTCATGGTTTAAAGATATGCATTGGCCAAGGTATACAACATCTCATGATAAAAGTAGATGCACTTCTCATTGTGAAGCAGCTTTTAGGCATTTGGGCATGCAAGAATGAAATCCTAAGGACAAAAGTTCATTCCATTTGTAGGTTATTTAATTAGTTTGAAGAGGTGCAACTATATCATATCCCTAGGAAACAAAATGAAGATGCAGATTGGCTTGCACAACAAGCAGTTACATGTGTTGAGAAAGAAGTGCAGGTCATCATGGTGGCAGCAACTGTCAAGCAACCGAGGTACCAGGGATTGGAGTCATTGACTCCCATTATTGGCTACATTTTGGAGGGCGAGTTTCCACAAGACTTCACGAAGGCTCAGAAGAGGAGACTCATGAAGAAGGCAAGCGCATATCTCTTCCTAGAAGGATCCCTCTATCAAAGAGGGAAGGATCAAGTGTGAAGAAGAGTACCAACTATCGAGGAAATTCCAGCCATTTTAAAAGGTTTGCATGAAGAGGCATTTAGTGTTCATTTTGACCGAGAGTTAACTGTGAAGAAGATTTTTCTTGCGGGATATGTTTGGCCAAGTCTGCATGTGGATGTCCAACATTGGTGTAAAAGTTGTCACAATTGTCAGGTAAATGGGAATAGAAGATTGGTTCTTGGTCCAAGGCAAATCGTGCTTGCAAATGGACCCTTTGAAAAGTGGGGCATTGATGCTATGGGTCCTCACAAAAAATTGTAAACTCTACATTCGAGTGGCTGTAGACTATATGACTAGGTGGGTGGAAGCACAAAGTGTGGCAAAGGTAAATGAGAGGACAATTAGCAAATTCGTCTACACTCACAGTTGTTGTAGATTTGGCACACCTTTGGAGATTGTTTCTGATAATGGTCCAGGGTTTAGAAAGGGCTTGCTCACAGAAGTCTGTGAAGAACTTCACATTCTACATCGTCACAGTACACCCTACTATCCACAGTCAAATGTTTTGGTAGAAAAAGCTAATGGTGTCATTGCAAGCATCATTAGAAAGATGGTGAAAAACAAGACAAAGTTGTGGGATGACTTCTTGGATGGGGCCTTGTGGGCGTATCGAACCACATATAGGGAAGCCACAGAGTTCACACCATTTCACTTGGTCTATGGTCAACAGGCTTTACAACCAATTGAGCTCAACATTCCAACAATGCGACTTCATTGAAAAGCATCACAAGATGATCAAGAAGCATGGATGGATCGACTTCTTACCTTAGCTGAGCTTGAGTGGAAAAGAGAAGCAGCATACGAGTGCTACAAGAGGAAAGCTACACAGGCCAAGGAGAAGCTTGACAAGAAACTAAAGGACAAAGGCATCAATGAAGGAGATCTTGTGCTAAGGTATGACAATCGACTCGATAATCGTTTTGATGCCAAATTTGAAACTAGATGGCAGGGGCCATACATAGTTAAGAAGGCTTTCAATTCAAGTTACTATCAACTTATGGACTTGAATGGGAAAGAGCACTCCAGGAAGGTAAATGGGTATCGCTCGAAGCCTTATTTGAGTCGTCTTCTACCAAAGATCTATCAAAAGGCAGCTATCTCATGTAAGTATTGTTCCACGAATCATGAGTGTAACTCGAGCCAAAATGCCAAGGCGCCAAACAATGAAGATCTCCTCAAGGACTCTGAAGCACTCTCTTTGGAAAAGATGCTCTATGATGGTACATGAATATACCATCATACTGGGGGAGGGCTAATGATAGCCATTTTTTGGCTTTTCAAATGCCATAGTGAGCTACCTCACCCCACCAAAATCACCCAAACACTATGGCTATCCCTACCATTTCACTGTACATAGGCGTGTGTGACTTAGGGGACTTTCTCCTTATTTTCTTAAAACTCCTCAATTAGCTAGTCACTGGGCTAGTTGAGCCAAAAATAAATAAAATAAAAGTATATTATGGACTCTTTGTGTATAAATATTTCCTTGTATATATGGCCTAAATATAGGGAATTTTTATAACTATTTTGGTATTTTATTTTTAAATATTTATACCTAAGTGTGTGTTTTATTAAACCTATGTACGCCTTCTTTCATCCTCTTGCACCATAAGTATATTTTTTTGCCAATGTGTCTATACTCAAACCTCATATTTTTCTTTTATATAAATCACCCCCACATTTTTATCCTCACCTTTGTGAAAACAAAAAATCGATTTCTACTCCCTTAGTCACGTTTATTGTATTATTTTCATTTACTTACATACCTTTTCCTCTTTCAGCCAAAATAATACAAATAGGGACCATATCATATGATTCCAATATTTTTTTCCATATAAATAATTCTTTCATATTTTTATTATTATTTTTACTCATTATTCTAACACCATGTGCTCATTGAGCTAAAATCCATGAATAGTCCATACACTAGATTCACCATGTATATATTGCTTTATTTACCAATAATCCTCCTCCATGCATGTGTAAAGTGCAACTTGGATGATTTGTATCATGATATGACAAAGGAGGGGCTCACTCTTGGATGCATTGAGCAAATTCAACAAAGGAGGGGGCCACTAAAAGACTTTTGCAGGCATAAAAAACACGCTTTTTGTGAGAATTTTGGCACCTATCTACGCTCAGAATTTGAAATAGCGGTCAACAGAGAAAATGTCTCTCACGAACTGAGTAATCACCTCAACTTTTTTCACGATTTTTGAAGCTACCATCAGTGAGATATGATTTTTTGAGTGGACCCCAGTCTGCCCACTTTTCTCACAAAGTAACCCATAGTCGTCTTCTCTCACCTCCTTTCCCACTTCCACACACACACACACTCATTCCTCTCCATCCCTCACTCAAACCTGCACCTTTCATGGTTTCTCTCACCTTCTTCACCATTAAACTCCCCTCTTATCCCCATAGTTCTCATATGAGCTCTCCATGTACATAAACCATCTCTATGCCTCTCTCTATTACTTCCAAAGTACAATTCCATCTTAGCCCTTCTCTATATACATGAAATTCAGCATGTAAACCATGATTAAACTTTGCAAATCAAGAGATCTCATCAACCAAATTACAATTTTCATCGCGATAATCAACCTTGGCGGCAGTGGCGTACAGAAGGGAAGACAAAGAAGAAGATCAATAGTCATTTTGAGAACCTACACAAGTAAGTCAAAAACTTCTTCAAGTTTCACCATCACAAGGATTTCCTCACTTCATTCAACCATCCACCCCATTCTACCCATTGTAAATATATCACTAACTTTCTAGTGATTACTAACACTA
>NC_140955.1:85145086-85275086 GCF_014529385.1 Adiantum capillus-veneris
CAAATTGAAGATACTTGGCCACATTTTAAGAGTGAACCATGCAATTTGCGTTTGGGCATGGCAATGGATGGATTCAATCCATTTGGCTTGAGAAGCTCTTCATGGAGCACTTGGCCTGTGTGCCTTGTCAATTACAACCTCCCCCAAGTGTAGTGGATCTCTTCCAAGGAGATACGAGAGGAATCCATTGCAGTCGCAAGGGCTAACACCATTGAGGCAATTTGCATGATTGAGAAGTATCTACCCACGAGCTACCTAACTATCCAAATGCACTTGCTCGTCCATGTAGTAGATGAGGTTGTAGTGGCAAGTACAGTCCACAGCCGTTGGATGTTCTTTCTAGAGCTGTTCATGAAAACACTTAAGGGTTTTGTTCGCCAAAAAGTGCGTCCAAAGGGGAGCATGGCAGAAGGATGGCTGGTGCAAGAGTCTCTTGTCTTGACGACCAAATTTTAATCCGTTTCTGACCCAAAAATGCCTCGGCTATGGAGCGATGAGGAGGATGCAAGATTGGTGGAAGAGGAGCCGTAGGGGCAAGGGGTACCGAAGAAAATGGACGACGCCATGCGAGAAAAGATCATGAAGTTCTGTATACTAAATTCAGAGCCGATGAAAAAATGGCTTGAAAGGTACGAAGAAGAGAAAGAGAGACGCAATAAGGAGCGACACGATTTCAGGCGAAGCCGAACGACTAGAGGCTTACCCTTGCTAGACTGTCTCGCTCCTCTACCTGAATTCCCTACAATGGCATGGTTGGACAAGACAGTGAGAGCAGCTCAACAGATCGGAGAACCCATATCTCCAGAAGAGGAAGAGTTGGCTATTGGATGTGACTGGAGGCATCATACATACATGGCACTGTGGTTGCATGGAGAGCATTTCAAAACACAAAAAATTGACAGCAGAAGAAACACGTTTGACAATGGGGTAATGGTTAGTTTCATGCAAAAGAGCAGGGCTATTGCCAGAGACACGAATGAGAGCACTAGCAACCTGGATTACTATGGTCTGGTGTCAGATATCTTGAAAATCAGCTTCAGACGGTTTGAGATGTTTTTGTTGGATGTGAAGTGGTTCAAGGTGATTACTTCTAGTCACAATGCAACGGTACGCAGAGATGGAAACAAGTTTGTGCAGATAGATTCTACAAAGGTTTGGACAGATGCGAGCGACACGTTTGCTCTCCTCAAACATTGCGAGCAAGTGGTCTATGGATCGGACCCTCGAGAGAGACAATGGTGGTTTGTGGTTCAAGTTGCTCCAAGAAATAAACAAGTATTTGAAGGGCAAGAGCTCGTGGAGGAAAGTCGGCCAGACGACACAAATACTACTGTGACATTAGATGAGATGGACGAAGGTATGACAGAGAAGCTGACAGATATATGAGGGATGATGCAGACGAGACAGATATGACACTTGTAGATGAAGATGCAATGGATGAAGACAATCCGCCAGAACGAGTTGGGGTAGAGTTATGTCTGCAGTTAGAGATAGACGATGATACAGTGCAAGATCTTATCGATGATGCCTCACTAGTCGAGGCCTGTAAGTGTTTGTGTGAAGATGTTGATTTAAAATTAAGCTCTTTCTTAATTTAAACAAAGGTGTTCTTACGCTTTATTTTACTTTCTTTGTGCAGGACTTTAGTATGGCAGACCAGTCGCCAGATCTCGTTTCTATGAGTGAGGATGTATTTATGGGCTTCATCACACGGATGACGCCCAGACAGATGACAGATGCGTCTCAGTATTGGATAGCTAGAGGTACGGGTATCACGCCTCCGGGCTTCACACTCGAGGGTCTGACGCCTATGGGGGGGGATGCCTATGGATAAGACGCCTGCGAGGTCTCCCATCATGGACGCTTTGACACCTAGGGATACGGTAGAGGCGGGTACGTCATCATCTCCGCAACACAGGCGCACTTGTCGATCTCGATGATCGTCAGGTGGAGGTGGTGGTTGCTGTGGAGGAGGGTCCACAGATGCTTTGACCCCTCCTCACTCACGACCCTCGTCCTACCTAGGCACACCTCTCGACACACCTCTTAGCACACCTCGGACACCTTGGGGGGCACATGATCCTAGTGCCTCCAAGGTCTATACTATACAGGCAAATGGACAGGTTGACATGGATAATCGGGACTGAGATGAGACAGCAGGTTCGCCAGCTCGCGGAGCTACAGTTTTCTACCACCATTATGATGTCTTAGCCTGATCAGGATCGCAGCAAAGTCAATTATATAGTGGAGACCATTATGAGAGAGTATCAGCCTGCTCCGGGTTCAGAGGAGCTTCCGAGGAGGTGGATCACGAATGTTGCACGGGACACCGTGAAACATCGTCGAGATGCAGCTCGTCGGGCTTTCAGGCAGGGCTCGTCGAAGCCTTCGAGCATCTCACACGAGACGTGGCAGTAGATCAGGGAGGATGAGCAGACAGTGGACACGAGGTTCAGACAGCAACGTCAGGCCACGGAGGTACGACAGATGACCAGGGACACATCTCATCTTGCCAGCGGAGGCTTCAACACCTTTCGCTATGAGTTTGTGAGTTTTCAGTCCAATCCTAGCTATGGCGTTTTTTAAAAAAAAGCAATGAATCATGTATTCTTAATTACTTTGGTTTTTGTATAAATGCAGAATCTTGCAATGCATCGAGCCCTGACACGCCAAGAGGAGACAGAAAGATATCAGAGAGGCATTTATGAAGTATTGAATGATCTTGCTGCTGGCAGGAGAGCCTATAGACTGGGAGGCCTTAGAGTCTCGCTGATCAATTGAGGTGAGACGTTTGATCGAGACAAATAATATGTGTGAGTTGACTTAATTAATTAAGTATATGTGAAGTAATATCTTACTAATTTTGTGACTTGTCCCTTTATGTGTAGGTTGTGACGCACGAGTCATCAGTGGATTTCTATATATGTTTTGTGAGACACAGACACATCTCTATGTTTCTTTCTTGTATAGACATGGTTATGGTTATTGTTTATTGTTTATGGATGTTATGGTTATGGTTATGTTTAACTTTATGGTTATGTTTAACTTTATGGTTATGGTTATGGTTATTGTTCTGTTTATGGTTTTGATCAATATGGTTATGGTTATGGTTTTAATTTGGTTATGTTTTTGCACAAAGTTCGTTATATATGAAGTTCGTTATGGTTATGGTTTTTATTTGGTTATGGTTTTGCACAAAGTTCGTTTCATTTCTTCCATCAAGTTATGCCTTAAATCTCATGTGAGATCCTACATGGATATCATGTAGGAGGCGTATACATATGGTTTTTTTTGAAAAGTTAAACGAAGGGAACTCTGCCGAAATGTTTGCGGGAGCACAGTTGATTTTGGTGCTGCTCGCTTTCTTGGGCAGAGGACAGGCAGTCTGGTTGTGGTTGTGTCCATCTTTTCACTGGGCACAGGCCAGGCTGCCTGTCCTCTGCCCAATAATTTTTTTTTCTCATATGGTCGTCGATATACGTATCGATACAGGCATCGAAAACAATGCTTTTCGACGTTGATATCGATGCGTATTTCGACGGTTTCATAGTGACGTAGATTTCGACGCAGTTTTCGACGGCTCGCATCGAAATCTGCGTCGAAGGCACCTGTTTTTGTTGTAGTGTTAAAAATTAAGTCTTATTTAACACACATACTAAACTCTAGGGTAAGGAATAAGCTATGCCCATAAAGATGCACAAATAGTTTGACAATATTGTAGTGATTGGATGAATTAGTTAGAGAGCCATTCATGGCTAATACATGTGATTAATGAGCTTAATTAGAGTAGCACAAGCTACAAGAGAGAGAGTTGCTACAAACTAGAGAGCTTGATTCATGCAAGGTGGATAATGTGTGTATGTGGATGCTCTTAAATAGAGCCAAATGGAATTTCCACATAGACACAAGTGACATCACTAGATGCCTTATCTTCCACATAGGAAGTTGACTAGGCTTTCCACATCACTTTCACATGGGTTTGCACACATGGTTGGACACATAGGATGCTTACATGGAGAGGGGTTTCACAAAGGTGAGAGGTGCTACAATGCCCGCACCCCAACAATCCTACCCTTGTGGGTATTGTTGCACATAACACACAAGATTGAGCACTCAGACAAATAGACTCCCATTATTCACACAAAGGACAATGAAGGCACACAATTTACTTCCCTCACACTAGTAGGTGGTAGGCACACACAAGCTTTCCCTACACAAATAGCGATAAGCACACAAGTCTCCCACACAAAAGGGTAGACACAAGCTTCCCTACACAAAAAAAGGTTTTGGCACATAAACTGAGTGCTCACTTATACATTCACAGGGTTATCTTATTTGGAGGATCTTCTCCCCCACACGTCTGAAATTGTTGTTTGATGTTGTTGTGACCTTTTCCATGACACTGATGTTGTTGGTTGTTTGTTGATTTTCTTTACTCTTTGGGGATGTTGTTGACCTTGCCTTAGATGTTGCAACATAGGAGACTAATGCATTGGTAGGCATGTCATACACAATAATGATGGTGCGTATGAATTTTATGGCCTTTAAGGAAGGTCTTATCACCAGTAGGATGACAATATCTAGTACTCTTACGATCACCATAAGTACAAAGGCATAGACATATACATACATCTCATGTGTGATGTCAAAATGGTGCATAATGAGGTAGAGGTGCTTACAATTATGTTGGTGCACGCAAATAAAAGAGCTCCTAGGCAAATAAAACAATGCACACGAGCAAGGAATAATAAACCTCTTAATGAAAAATAAAAACCCCTCAAGGACTAATAAATAAGCTCCTTTGATGCTTGGTGAATGATGAACAAAGCAGAGCACATACACGAGCAGCTGCTAGCTCTAGCCACTGGTGGCACCTATCAGGTCGCTAGCTGATTGAAAGCTGGATGAATTGTAGGTTGATGTGGAGCACATAGAAAATGGCCACCATTCAGTTGGCAATGATCATTCATGAGCAATCAAATTGGTCGATCAAATCAATGCGACTCAACTGTGATAGTTTTCATTCGGTGGTCTCGTTTGATGATTCTGTTTAGAGCCAACTCAAAAGTTAAAGATGATTAAGTACTTTGAAATCCTCTCAATTAATTCCACCCTAGATTGTCCAATTTGCCTGCAAGGCCAATTTTGTTGTTCTAGGGGTGGCTCCCACACACTTTAATGCAAATGGATGCACACACATCTAAAATTAATGGCTCCCACACACTTTAATGCAAATGCATGCACACACACACATCCAAAATTAGTACGTGTGATTAGTGGTGCTAATCTCAACCAAATCTAGAACAAGAATATGTTCCCATCTTGAAGCAAGCTCATGTCGCGCAAACAGGTGGACATTTCTCAACTGAGACTACAGCTAAAGCCATAATGATGTCAGGTCTTTGGTGGCCAATATTGTTTGGTGATGCTAAAGAGTTTGTAAAACGATGTAATGAATGCCAAAGGGCGAAGCCACTAATCAAAAGAGATAGCATACCATTATGACCCATGATGGGAGCGAGAGTCTTTGCTAAGTGGGGAATTGATTTTATTGGCCCGATAAATCCACCCGCTTACATAACTCATGCCCAATATATTATAGTGGCAACAGACTATTAGATCAAGTGGGTAGCAACTAAGGCGACAATAAAAAATGATGCACGTACAACTGCTAAGTTCTTGTGTATTTTTGGTTTTAGAAGATATGGGCTAACTATTGAAATAGTAAGTGATAGAGGAGTAAATCTTGTTCAATGCAACCATTGAATATCTTTTAGATGAATTCATGGTGATTCATAGAAAATCAGCTCCCTATAATCCTCAGGCCAATGGTCAAGCGGAGAGCACCAATAAAATTTTGTGTGCTACCCTTACCACAATAGTTGGCAAATCTAAAGCAGATTGGGAAATGAAATTGCACTCAATAATTTGGGCTTATTGTGTAGCTTACAAAACAAGCATAGGAACTACACCTTTTCCGGTAGATGAAATATTAGAGTGGACCACATGGTGTTTTGTTCTAGCACAAGATATGCATCAATTATCTGCTAGGGGTAGCTGATCTCAAATTGTTCCTTTCGTTTTAATAAAACTGCATGGATCTTTTTCCCTTCCTTCCAATTAAGATGATCACGATTAAACTCTTCTCGTATAGGCTTGTTAAGATCAACACTTCAACTCAATATTGGCTGTACTTTGCATGAAAACCTCTTACACTTTCCTCTAGCTTGTGTGCCTTTGTAGTACATGCTCTTGCTTCTTCACATGAAATTCTTGCCCTTGTGGTTGTGTTAAGTATGACATATGTGTCCAATCCAACTTGAATGTATAATGAAGGTATGAATCATCATGTGGAAATTAACACCAAAAGGCTTCAAATGCATAATCTAGAATAAAAGAACACCAACGACACCACATCTACGGAATTAATTGCTCAGTATGTAGGTATAACATGTGTATGTAGGTATAACATGTGTATGTAGGTATAACATGTCGGCAACCCCACGCCTTACACAAGCACATCTCTCTCATCCACTCCCACACGTCCAAAGCCACACCATACATTGAATTGCTTCATGCACATTCTCTTATATTATATACATGCCACAGCCGCACGAAAAAAATGCAGAGAAAGAAGAGGCATCAATTAGTGAGTTGAAAAAAGTATTAGGAAGAAGAGATCAAATCAAGAGCATGTCCCCACACGAAACCCAACATTGATGCCACTTTAACTAAATATTAGCAGAGAGCTTGAAAGTAGCTAGACATGTAGGAAGATGAAAACAAGATAGCAAATGTGACTCTAGATGGACTGATCGTATTAAATTATCAATCGACAAGAGATTATAAATAGAAAATTTTTTAGGGTTTTGCTAGTGTGTATGCTCAGATCATTTGAAGCGTTTGGGTCTTCACCCCTTTTCTTGGAAAGTTTGTCAAAGGTTTCATAGATGATTTTTGTGTATATAGCTCAATAAAAGAACATGTTCACAAGCTAGAAATGACTTTTGCAAGGTATGATGAATGTGGGGGTCAGTTAAACCCAAAGAAATATCATTTGGCACAGCCTAGAGTGAAGCTTCTTGGGCATGTGATTTCAGATAATGGAATTGAGGTAGATCGAGAGGAAGGGGAAGCTTTGTTATTGCTATCATCTCCAAAAGATACAAAACATCTAGCTACTTTCATTCAGAAGGTTATCAACAAAATTCCTCTTTTTCATCGTGGTGATCAACCATAGCGGTGGTGTGAAGAAGCGAAGAAGAAGAAGAAGATCGGCAGTCAATTTTTACGTTATTCTACACAAGGGTGAGTCCAAGCTTTTTCAAGGCTTCACCATATAAAGGATTTCCTCCTCATTCACCCCTCTTTTCTCAACAATTCAGCTCATTCTATGACTTGTAAATGTATCATTAACGTTTTTTAGTGATTACTAACACTAACTACTAATCTTTTGTTATAAATTGCACCCACTCTACTCTACCTTGGAGTAGGCAGCCACACACAAGTAAATTCACTCACTCCTCTAAAGCATCTCTCATTTCACCTCAATAATTCTCTCCTCTTGAGCCCACATCCATGTGGCTCAAGGGATAGGAGAGCCCCATTCTCATAAGGAGATATAAAGTACTCCATAAACATGTTTTCCATATAAATGATCATTAGGCAATAATCCTAATAACAACTCTCCTCACCTATAAATAGTGCCCCTTCTCCTTTGTAAAAATCATCATCTCTACACTAGCTATTGTGCGTTATGTTTGAGTGTAGCACACATTGTTCTCCACCTTAGTTGTAAGGAGAGAGAGTAAGCTCTCTATACATCATCACCCTTAGTGCATAGAAAAGCTCAAACTACATGGAGTTTTGAGAGGATGTGAGTGAGTTATACTTTCTCCCATCACGATTGTATCCACTCGCTATATTAATAATTGATATCTTGGGTGCAATTATTTTCCAAAGGCTCCTGCTTCACCTCCCAAATTGGCTTGGCAAATTCATCCACTCCCACAAGGTGATTCGTTCATTGAAGGTTGCTTGTGTTGCTGTTTGTGCTTGAGGATTCTTTGTTGTTGGTATTGTGTGGCTACCATTGTAAGAGGTGTATGGTGAGAGGGCTCCCATAACCATAAGACAATGTGCAAGCAATGATATAACCAATCTTGACTGTGGTTGCTTGAATCTCCTTCAAGCTCTTGGTCCTTTCACAAGTAAATCATTAAGGTTGAAGCTACGTTTTTCACAATTTCTCTCTCTCTCTCTCTCTCTCTCTCTCTCTCTCTCTCTCTCTCTCTCTCTCTCTCTCTCTCTCTCTCTCTCTCTCTCTCTCTCAATTTTGGCATGTAGGTGTACCCTCTCCTTTGCTCTGAGGCCCCCCTTTGTGGGATAAATGCTAGGCACATGGCACATTGCTCCATCCTCCCCAACTTCCCCAAACCCAAACCTGAAATTTGTCCTTCTTCCCCAAACTGGAAAGAACTTCCCAATGCATAACTTGCTGCCCCGAACTCCAAATGATATGCCGTAACTCACGATCCGGAGCCCACGCTCCTCGCTACCACCAAAAATGGTAAACTCATCATTTTCAAGCTAGGCTCATTATACCAACCCACTTACCAACAACCACGTGCACATGCCCCGCTGCCTTCCAAGCAAGGCATGCCGCCCCACTTGAAATGCACATAACTTGCAATATATAAACCCAAACAATGTATAGTAAAGCATGGTTTGAAGTTCATATCCAAGACCTTCTCCAGCATTTACAAGAGCATGATTTTCCACCCAATCACAACACTACTATTCATGGCAAACCAACATACCGTAGCAACATGATTTCCACACATAAACGCCAATATGTACAAATGTACATGACCTTCCATCTGGCATCTTTCTTGGCCACCCTAACAAACATATATACATGTTCAAAGCCCACTCATAAAACTAACTAAAGTGACTGGCGGCGGCCAACAATACCACACAAAAAAACCACACATATTAGCCCCCCCAACTAGCATGGAGCACTTTCAAGTGTTCCAGGCATGCATTGTAGCATCACATAATCCTTGTGACATAAGGCTTGAGCCTGATACCATTGACTCAAGCCTTATGTACCTTCCCATCAACATCCATCAGCTGATAACTGCCATTATCAAATATCTCCTTTATGACAAACGGACCCTCCTATCTCAGTTTAAACTTTGTTTGGAAAGTAGAGTCCAAAGCACTGCTATGCCTCATCACCAGCATCCCTTTGTGCATTCCTTTCTCCTTGATCTTCTCATTAAACAAATCAGTCCTCCTTTGACCCAAACATTCATAAAAGCCAATAGCATTTTCTCTATCCAACAACAACGTATGCATAGAAACCAGCCTCTCCTTGACACGATCATCTTCAGCCATACTATGCTTCAAAATAAACTCCAAAGAAGGCAACATAATATTGATTGGGAGTACACATTTCTCACCATAAACCAAGTGAAAAGGCGTAAACCCTATAACAGACTTCTGTGTGACTCTACATGCCCACAATGCCCTCTCCAAGTACATATCCCAATCTTTAGACCGTTATTCCACAAGCTTAACCAACATTTTTTGCAGAACCCCATTAAAAGCTTCCACCAATCCATTGCATTGGGGATGATAAGGAGTAGAGAACCTATGTTTGATTTCTAACTTTTCTACCAAGTCTGCCATAAGATCACTTCTGAATTCTCTACCTTGATCACTCACAAGCTCCAAAGGCACTCCAAACCTGCAACAAATGCAATCAAACACAAAATTCCCAACGTCTTTTGTAGTAGCTCCCCTGCTAGCTTTTGCCTCTGGCCACCTGGTCATATAATCCAGTGCACTAAGTATGTAATGCTTACCATTTTTCATCCCTGGGAATGGCCCAATCACATCAAAACCCCATTTTTCAAATGGCCCATAACTCACTATATGCTTCATTAGTTAAGGCATCAACCTTCTTTTTTGAAACATTTGGCATTCATG
This sequence comes from Adiantum capillus-veneris, assembly GCF_014529385.1. NCBI lineage: Eukaryota > Viridiplantae > Streptophyta > Polypodiopsida > Polypodiales > Pteridaceae > Adiantum > Adiantum capillus-veneris. The sequence goes on from NC_140955.1 coordinate 85,155,080, forward strand.
GTAGCTTCTACATCAATGCACAATATCCCTATTCATACTGGGCCACATAATTTGGTTTCAAAACCTTTCTCCGTGTAGGTTCCACACCAAAATGTCCGCCACATCCTTCCTCATGATAGGCTTTCAAGCAACAGAAATTTCATCATACCAAAGCACTCTCCTAATAACACCATCCACTCCTTTATGAAACAGATGCTCACCAATCAAAACATACCTCAAAGTTCTTTTGGTGATGGCACGCCTTTGCTTGGAATTCAGCTCCTTCCTCGCAAAACCTATTTGTAACACATGCTCTTCTTCATGGAGAGACTCCCTTCCAAGATACTTTGGCTCAAGAAGTTTCAAAGCATGTAAATCCTTCACAAACACACCTTCTACTAGTTCATGTGCCCTCACATTTTTATCTCTAGGTACATGCCGAATTTGAAAGGCAATAAATGACTTCAACAACTTTCTCACCTTAAAGAACCAACCTTTCATGCCCTCTTTGTTGACCTTCCAAGTACCTTGTACCTGTCTTATGATGAGCATCGCATCACCTTTAATCAAAAGCCTTTTAATATGTCTCCTCACACATTCTTCCAACCCGAAGTATAAGCTGGCATACTTTGCTTCATTGTTGGACCTCACATCCACTTCTCGGTTGCCATACCAAACTTCCATACCATTTTTGTCCATTAAAAAAAAACCAATTGCTGCCTTGTTAACACTTCTTTTGAATGCACCATCAAAATATAACGTACCTTCCACATCTTGCAACTCCTAGTGTATTGTCGAAGCAGGAACAATCTTCTTCTCCACTTCTTTCTTTGTATCCTTCTTGACATTTATTTCTTTGAAGGTAAGCATATCAGCCATATTTGCACGTACACTTTCTTCTTTGACAAAGGTGATATCAAATTGTTGCAACTCAAGTATCCATTTTGAAGCTTGGGGCTGTCACACCTGGGTATTTCAAAGCATGAGGCAACAAAGCACATGACGTTAAGACCACAAAAGGTTTACTAATAAGATAAGACTTCAGCCTCTTCGTAGCATAAACAAAATTCCACACCAATTTCTTCACTTCATGCCAAGATTGTTGTGCATTGGTCATTGTCTTGCTTATATAGTAAACTGGCCTCATATAAGAGTGTTTCTTTCCTTTTTGCATTAACACCGCCCCAATAGCATGCTTTCCAACACTCAAGCTCAAATAGAATATTTCATCCCAAGATGGAGGCATCATTGTCGGCAAAATAGAGAGCTTCTCTTTCACATTCTCAAAGGCTTCCTGCTCTTCTATCATCCACACAAAGCGGTCCTTTTGCATTGCCTTTTGCAAAGGATGCACAACTCTGCTAACATACAAAAAGACCTCGATAAATACCTGAGTTTTTGCACAAAGCTCATGAGTTCCTTTGTGTTCTTGGAGCTCTCCATCATGAGTAGGCATTCCACTTTAGAAGGGTCTGGAGTGATTCCATTTTCACTGATCTCATGTCCTAAGAGGATCACTCTGGCTCTCGCAATTTTACGTTACCTTTTTTCAAAAAAATTGGACAAAGTCCAGGCTGGCAGCCCGCCCACGCGCGTGGGGAGTGTGAACAGGAGGGGGGATGGGATGTACATGGGATGTACAATTGTGGAGAATCTCGGCATGGGATGTACAATTGTCCTTGGCCCCGTGGGAAGCCACAGAGAAATACCTTGAATTACCCATTGGTGAATGCAGGTGATGGTCCCAATCAACAACCAAGGCTTTTGCAAAGGCCTAATGGTGGACCTGGTCTAGCAAGACCTCAGCCAAGAAGAGCAGAGACGATTCCACCTTTGTCGGATCCAAATGTGAATGATAGAAGTAACAAAATCAAAACAGGAAGACATTGAAGTAAATGGTATCAGGCGCGGGCATGGGAAAGGTAAGAAAAAGGAAGGAGTAGCTTCCCAAAGTGATCATGGATGAGGCAAAAAGGCAAAGGAGACCAAGGAAGTCAAGAGGATTCGACGTCGCATCAACCTTCACGACTTTTGTCTTGGACATGGTATGTCTCCATACAACCTTGTGGAAGACATGAGAGGTGAGGGTTCTGACATCTCGTGGCCATAGTTTCGAGCATGATGTTCACAAGTTAGGAGGGAGTTAACAAAGGCAATTAGCACTAGAAGAAAGACAAAAGAGAATGTGCTTGTTGTAAAAATTTCACAAGCTGAAATGGATGAGGATATTACACCTGTGCTATATTGTTACATCAAAGGGAATCTAGTTAGAAAGGGTCTAGTGGACGGAGGTACACAAATTTGCATCATGACCGAGCTTCTCATGCAAAGACTAGGCATGCACATCCATGAGATGCCTGAAATTAAGGTGAAAATGGAAAACAATAGCAAGGCTAGATGCCTAGGAATTTGTAAGAATGTTTCTGTGGAAAATTTTGGCATTAAGAAAGTTGTTGACTTCTACATTATGTCTATCAAGGGAAATGGTTATCCTAGGTAGACTGTGGCTAAGGAGAATACGAGCTTCGCAGGCTTGAAGAGACTCTACGACATGGGAGGTGAGCTCAATCCTGAAAAATGTCACATAGGTGAGGATGAAGTCATTTTGCTTGGTCATAAGTTCTCCTACAAGGACATTGAAGTGGATCCCTCCAAGGCAAAGGCTCTTAGTGAGTGACCATCTCCAAGATCTCTCAAGGAGGTCATTTCATTCATTCAAAAGTTGAAGTACATGTCACGCTTCATTCACTTAGCCTAAGAGTTACTTCACCCATTGCAAAAGTTGACACAACAGGTAGAGTTTGCATGGCCTCATGAGCTTGAAGAACATTTTTGTAACATCAAAGTCATTTTGTCAGAACTGCCAACACTCATGCCTTCTTGTTTGGATTACACATTCTTTGTTAGCTCTAGCGTTGGACAAAAAACATTTGGTGCAGTTTTGTTACAACAAGATCCCCACAACACTAGGATGAAACCCATCTACTTTGCTAGTAAGGTTATGAATGCTTTAGAGGAAGACTACACTGAAGAAAAACTCATTATGCTTGCTCTCATCTTTGCAGAGAGGAAATTTAGGTCATACTTGCTAGCAAAACCTTTTGTAATTCTCACTGCAAAAAAAATGTTTCCTTGGGTGTCATCTCAAAGACTCTTAGTGCTAGAATCTTAAAGTGGGTTTATGGAATTGCAAGAGTTTGAATGCTCTTTCAAGGTAGAAGATAGTGTGTGTGCACAGTTGGCAGGGATCCTCACTTATAGAGTGAATGAGAAGGAAATTAAAGTGCCTGAAGTAAAGACTCTATCATTGCCACTGTTGAGCTTATATGTGAAGCTACTCAATATATAGATTACATATATAGCTTCTCTATATATAGCACCCAGGTCCCCTCTATATATACATCATCTCATGTGTGTCTTCTACACAATTTGGGATTCTATTTCTGTGCTCTCTCTTTCTATTTCAACATGGTATCAGAGCAGAACATTTTTGTTTTCGAGTTTTCTCCTGATACAAAACATTTTTGGAGATTCAACCCACGCCGGCCACCGAAATCAATGTGATCTATAACTTTGCAGAAGAAACTTTTTTCAAATTCTGCACAGATTTCGCGTTATCGTTTTCAGACTACGAACATGTTTGAAAAGCAACTTTTACTTTTTTCTTCAGATTTTCCTCCTAATTAAAAACTTGTTTGTAGAAACGGCCCATGCGAGCCATTGGAACCGATGTGGTCTGCAACTTTGCAAAAAAACCTTTTTCTAAATTCTGCACCGATTTTGAGTTATTGTTTCTAGGCTGCGAATATGTCTGAAAAGCAACTTTCACTTTTTGCTTTTGATTTTTTTCCTAATTAAAAATTTATCAATCATATATTTCTCTTCATCAATCATATATTGCTGATGTAACTTTGCTGCAGAAGACAATTACAAATCGAATAAGTGTTATAGAAATTTGTTCTCAAAAATCTATACTAGATCTATTCTTTGATGTCTCATGTCCATACATCTGTTCTCAAAAGTCTATACTATTCCAAGCTGTCTAACATGTTCTCAAAAATTTACTGATGATTTATTTTTGGATACCTATGTTTCCAGATATCAAATGTCTATAGATCTGTTCATGGATGTCGTTCCGATTCAACCGACATACTGATGATCGTCCAAACGCGCTACTAATGGTATATGATCTTTTGTTATATGATATATTCGTTCATTGATTCTGGTATAATTATTCTTCTAGAGATATAGTTCACATCGTCTCATTGATAATCTCTAGTTGATACCATAATGATTTTGATGGTACCATGATGATGTTTCGTTAGTACCTTGGTCATGATGATGTTTCGTTAGTACCTTGGTCATGATGATTTTCGTTGATACCATGCTGATATTTCGTTAATACCATGGCTATTTTTGGTGATACCATGATGATTATTTTGTTGATACAATGATTATTTTTTATGATACCATGATGATTATTTCATTGATACAATGATTATTTTTGGTGATACCATGATGATTATTTCATTGATACAATGATTATTCTTAGTGATACCATGATACTTTTTGTTGATACCATGATGATTTAGTCATTTTCATTGATACAATGATGATGTTTTGTTAATAACATGATGATATTCATTGATATCATTACGTTGATAAATATCGTTTTATGTACTATATACACATGTCATTTGCATCACGTAATCACGTATCTTATACTTTTATCACGTTTTATGTACTATATACACATGTCATTTGCATCACGTAATCACGTATCTTATACTTTTATGTTCATACTTTATGTACACATGTGTTTTTCGTGCGCATATATGTTGTCAAAAGAGTGGCATCACGAACCATCTCTTATGACATTGTGAATGTAATTATTTCACTAACTTTGCTAGAAATTTTCATGACTATGTTTCTTAAGTCTATGATCTATGTAGGATTGATCAAAGAATTGATTTCATGAAGACTTGGTGACAATAAAAGATTTATGAAGACATGTTTGGTGATATTGATGACAACATGAAGACATGTTTGGTGATATTGATGACGACATGAAGACATGTTTGGTGATGCCATATTGATGACAAGCTACACAAAAGGTTCATGGAGACACTTCTAATCACGAGCTATCGATAGCCTTTACACCTCTTTATTGAACTTTTGCATTTATTATTGTATTTGATAGGATAGGAGTGATGTAACTCCTCATAAAATATTCATTGTAAAAGGAGTGATGTAGCTCCTCATGAATATTTGTACATTCAATGATTTTTATAATATAACGGTGGGTGTATATAGAGATGTGGGTTTTTCCCTTGATCCCCCAAGGGTTTTTTCATCCACATTTAGGGACCCTTATTTGAGTAGGGGTGTTAAGCTTATATGTGAAGCTACTCAATATATGTATTACATATATAGCTTCTCTATATATAGCACACAAGTCCCCACAATATATACAACATCTCATGTGTGTATTCTACATAATTTGGGGTTCTATTTCTGTGCTCTCTCTTTCTATTTCAACAACCACCACCTAAAAGTATACCTAATACCTTCACTTTGTTCTTTGATGGAGCTTTTAGACAAGCCACAGGTAAAGCAGGGGAAGGGCTAGTGTTGCTCGATCCAAATGAAGAGCTGGTCCTAAAAGAGAAGGTTGATTTGGAGAGTTCTACTAGCAAAATTGAAACAGAGTATGGCATACTCCTCCATGGCTTGAAGATATGTGTAGGTCAAAAGATCCAATGTCTCATGCTAAAAGAAGATGCACTTCTTATTGTAAAGCAGATTCTAGGCATTTGGGCATGCAAGAATGAAAGCCTAAGGTAAAAGGTTCAGGCCATCCGTAGGTTTTTTAATCAATTTGAAGAGGTGCAATTGTATCATATTCCTAGAAAAGAAAATGAGGATGCTAAGCTACTTGCACAACAAGCAGTTGCATGTGTTGAGAAGGAAGTGCAGGTCATCATGGTGGCAGCAATCATAAAGCAACCAAGGTACCAAGGAATGGAGTTGTTGGCTCCCATTGTTGGCTACATCTTGGAGGGCTAGTTTCCACAAGGTTTCACCAAGACTCAAAGGAGGAGGCTCATGAGGAAGGCAAGCTCTTTCTTGTTCTTAGAAGGTGCCCTATATCAACGAGGAAAGAATCAGGTGTGTAGGAGAGTGCCTACAATTGCGGAGATTCCAGCCATCTTAAAAGGTTTGTATGAAGAGGTTTGTGGTGGTCATTTTGCACAAGAACTAACCGTGAAGAAAATTTTGCTTGCAGGGTGTTTGGCCAAGCTTACATGTCGATGTCTAACATTGGTGTAGAAGTTGTCACAATTGCCAGGTCAATGGAAATAGAAGGTTAGTGCATGGTCCACGACAATTGGTAGTTGCAAACAATCCTTACAAAAACTGGAGCAATATTGATGCTATGGGTCCTCTACCTAGGACAAAGAACGATAGACTCTACATTTTCGTGGCTATAGACTACATGACTAGGTGGGTGGAAGCACAAAGTGTGGCAAGGATAAATGAAAGGACAATAAGCAAGTTTATCTACACTCATATTTGTTGCAGATTTGGCACACCTCTAGAGATTTTTTCTGATAATGGCCCAGGATTTAGGAAGGGTTTGTTGATAGCAGTATGTGAGAAGCTTCATTTTACATCGTCATAGCACACCTTGCTATCCCCAATCAAATGGGTTACTAGAGAAGGATAATGGTGTCATTGCAGGGATCATTAGGAAGATAGTAAAGGACAAGAAAAATCTTTCGGACAAGTTCTTGGATGGTGCATTATGGGCATATCGTACTACTTACAAAGAAGCAACTGAGTTCACACCATTTCACCTCGTGTACGACCAAGAAGCATTGCAACCGATTGAGCTCAACATTCCAACCTTGCGGCTCAGAGGAAGAACGGCACAAGATGGACAAGAAGCTTGGGTGGATGGGCTCCTCACTTTAGTGGAGCTGGAGTGGAAAAGGGAAGCTGCCTACAAGTGCTATAAGAAGAAAGCTATGCAAGCCACCGAGAAGTTCAATGCCACATTAAAAGATAAGGGGATCAAAGAAGGAGATCTAGTGCTGAAGTATGATAATCGAGTCGACAATAGGTTAGATGCCAAATTTGAAACTAGATGGGACATGAAAGCAAGATGATATAGTGCAGGAAAAGAGAGAAAAGAAAGAGAAAGCACAAAGAGCTGGATACCCTGAAGAGGAGTTGGAGGGACCATGTGGAAGCCTAGATGGGAGAAGAGTGAATTTGGGGAGATTGGACATGGAGTAGTCACCTGCACGTGTACTGGAGAGGGAGAGATGGATCTCATGGAGAGAGAGAAGGCTAATCAGTACAGATCCTAGACAAGAAAGAGGAAGATAGGGAAAGAGAGAGATAGAAACCCGTTTTAGAGAGAGAGTGTAAAAATAGAGTGAGGACATCCTCTTTGTCACCACAAGATGGTAGAGAATGTTGGGTTGGGGATAGTTATGGAGTGAGAGGGAGAAAAGGTGGTGGTGGAGAGATAAATGGGAAGGTAAAGCCTACATAAGTAGGGGCGAGAGAGAGAGAGAATGGAATTTGGGAGAGTAGATCTGCACTTTTCAACAGGTCAAGAAAGAGAAATAAAGAGGCTACTCAACTTTTGGGTGGAGGGAAGAGAGAAGAGAGCGATGGGATAATGGGAGGGAAAACCGTTTTAGATTTAAAAATTCAAAAGAGGAAACTTTTTGGTGGGAGAGTTACCTCTAGCCAAATCTAATAAATCTCCATCCTTTTTTGGGAGAAATATGCAAAAAAGATTTTTTAAAAATCCCCTCCAGCCTACTAGTCCACCACTCAAACCTTGCTTAGACTTAAACTAAATCCTTAAACTACCAAGATAAGTGTCCCTTCTATATCCCACTCTTCCCCTAATGTGAATGCACTTGTTTGTGTTCATGCTAAGGTGCTTATACAGATCATGAAGCTATGCAAGTTGACAATGTTGAAGCTAATGGGTCGTGGATGAAGTTGCTTTTGTATGGTGCTAGCTATTATCATTTTCCTCAAGATTTGGTGGCCACTCTTTCACTTACTTCTGGCTGAAAAGTTCATTCACATCCTGTTGCTGACTATGTTGATAATGTTACACCATTTTGTGCTAGAACACATTCTATGTTGGATGCTAGATTTGATGGCATTTCAAAGATATACTAGGAATCAATCTATCAAAGGGCAGTGAACATTGTTACATATAGCATAACGGATACACTCCATGCCATGACTTTGTGGCTATTTCCATTGGTGTTTGATAGCAAAGTAGTTGTGCAAGTCTTGAATTTTTTGCTTTTCACCTTGATTAAGGGGGAGTAGTTCTAGACAAGCTCATGAAAATTCAGATTTGATCAAGAAATGGGAGATCTTGTAGATGAAGAGAATTATCCTTCTCAAAAAGGACATAGTTTGTTGGGAATAGTTGCATACATTCTGGCTTATTTGAATTAAACATGTATCTTAGGATGGAAAAGCAGTTTGATCTTCAAAGAAGAACAATGTGGTGTAACTTTTCTTTTGTATCTAGTAAGTAGTGCATGTACTCACATTTCCCTTGTATATTCACACATTAAGGGGGAGAGTTGTGATGTGTAATGCTCATGTCCACCCATATTTGAAAGTGTGTGGATCCCCCAATAATACACAAACAAACACCACATAATGTTATTCAAATAGCTATAGCTAGGTTCTGTATAATTGATTATCCATAAAAGGTTTTATTCATGAATACTGGTTGTATTATATGTTTGGCCAAAATATTCAAGTGTACTATTTGTTGATGTGTAAGCTTTTTTTGAATTCTTGTATAACTACTTGCATTTCAATTGTATCGATCAATACGATTTTCAAATCCTCCCTTCTAGGCCAATAACATTGTGTGGCTCAAGTCCATTTTGTAAACGTTGCAAGGCCTTAAAGGATTAATCCTTGAGCTAGTGGCGGTCCTTACACTACTCACCCCTTTTGGAAGAGTTTTTTCCTATAAAATAAAAGAAAGGAATCACTTCTATGAGGACATGTTTTTCCACATGGAATCTTCTTTAGGTCTATCTTTGCACTTCAAAATGCATGACTATTTGATTATGTAATTGTCAATCATGAGAAAGTAGTATAAGTTTACGTTCACATTAGGAAAATTTTGAACTCATTTTTGGGCCTTTTAAGAGTGCCACATCATTAGAGTTGTACAAAAGAAAGCAACCCGGTAGACCCCTATAAATATTGCTTAGAACCCCATGATATGACCTATCATTGGAAAGTTCTTGAAAAATGGATTCTAAAGAGCCAAGGTCCAAAAATTTCGGATGACTTCTATGAAAGTTATGCCATTTGTTTTCAATCAGCCAGGTTTTGTTACCGTTACGGTAATCTAAAATCACCTTTTTCTAGATCTACATGAAGGCAATGTCCGATACATGCATGCTATATATCAATAGATAGCATTTGAAGAGTAGATTCTAAATATCCAACCTCCGACAAGTTTGGATCTTATTTGCAAAAAATTTACCGATTCCCACTTTTTGAAAGCTATGCCACATCAACAATTCTTACAAGGCCCATTTTTGAGTCCAAACTTTTCCTAGGATTTATCAAATTGATTGGCACATCATTGTCCAAATTATCTAAAGTGCCAAGTAGTTTTTATAAACAACTATCATGAAACACTAGGTGGGCACAAGAGTTAGGTGGAAGAGCTAACCTATAAGCAAACGGATACCGCTCATGCATGGGGCTAGAATTAAGGCATATTTGAACATTCAAGTAGAGGACTAGAAACTTCATCGGTTTTCTAAACAATTAACTATCTTTGTTTTCCAAAGGCATACTCCTTGTACGTGTCTTGAGCTTTTCTAACATGAAGACAAGCTAAACATAACTCATCCATGTATTCTTAGAGAGAGTACTTGATTTTTTTATTTTTCATTAGCTATTCCCAATGTTATTGGTGATTGTGGTTGAGAGCCATACAAGCATGAATTGAGTAAATTTGGTAGACACATGCTTGGCACTTTTATAAGGAAACTCATTAGGGGAAGGATAGAGTGGAGGAGGGCCACTTATCTTGGCAAGGCCTAATTGGAATGTTTAAGAAAGTGGCAAATGGCTACATGCCATGTGTACAAAAATGTTGGGTTTGTAAGAGGGGGTACTTGGTGTTCTTTTCCCTCCCAAAAAGGTGGGTGGTGGTATTTTCAATCGTCAAACCATCATAACTTTTTCATACATGTTTAGAATTTTGTGGAGAAGGTAGATCTTAAATCTACTCGGCAAGGGCTTTCCATAGATATGTCATATGATATACTTTTTGTCTACCGATTTCAAATTTTATTTTCATTTGAATTTCAAATATGAAAATATGGCCGTTGGAATGTCCCTACATTAGCTTCTTAAGCAAAAATCCTTAATTCTTTAAACCACCAAGATAAGTGGCCCTCCTATAGTCCATCCTTCCCCTAATGTAAGGATGGAAAAATATGTTGAAATAGAAAGAGAGCATAGAAATAGAACCCCAAAGTGTGTAGAATACACACATGAGACGATGTATATATAGAGGTGACCTGTGTGCTATATATAGAGAAGCTATATATGTAATCTATATATTGAGTAGCTTCACATATAAGCTCAACACCGTCGCTCAAATAAGGGTCCCTAATTGTGGATGAAAAAACCCTTAGGGGATCAAGGGAAGAATCATAGCTCTATATACACCCATCCTGATATTATAAAAATCATTGAATGTACAAATGTTCATGAGGAGCTACATCACTTCTTTTACAATGAATAGAGGAGTTATATCACTCCTATCCTATCAAATACAATAATGAATGCAAAGGTTCAATAAAGAGGCGTAAAGGCTATCGATAGCTCATGATCAGAAGTGTCTTCGTGAATCTTTTGTGTAGCTTGTCATCAATATGGCATCACCAAACATGTCTTCATGTTCACTACAAGAGGCTATTCATATTAGCGACGCTCACACAGCGACGCTCAAAAAAAAAAATCCCGCCGTCGCTATAAGCGTCGCTATGAGCGTCGCAAATTTCTTGTAAATTTGCGACGCTCATAGCGACGCCGGCTGGGCTAAAAAAATAACCGAGCGTGCCCAAAAACTCAGATCTGAGTTTTTCGGCGCCCTCAAGCAAGGAGCAGGTAACGCTCTCCCTCACTCTCTCTCTCTCTCTCTCTCTCTCTCTCTCTCTCTCTCTCTTTTTCTTCTCCACACACACACACACACACACACGAGGAGAGGAAGGAGAGCCAGGTATGCTCCTTCCCTCTCCTCATTCTCATGTTCCCTTCCCCTCTTTCTCTCTCCCTCTCTCTCTCTCTCACACACACATACACACACACACATACATACACACACATAGTGTTTTTGAGAGAGAGAGAGAGAGAGAGAGAGAGAGAGAGTACAAACAAAAACAAAAACGCACACACACATACATAAACAAAGAATGCACACACACATTGAGAGAGAAAAAGAGAGAGAGAGCATGCATAAACAAAAAACGCACGCATTGAGAGAGGAAAAGAGAGAGAGAACATGCATAAACAAAAAACGCACACATTGAGAGAGGAAAAGAGAGAGAAAACATGCATACGATCCAAAAAAACGCACACACATTGAGAGAGAAAGAGAGAGAAACTAATTTAACGTTGTAGGAAACTAATTAAAATTAAAAGAACTAAAGATCTAGCCGACGAGGAGTTGAACTCAAGACCTATTATTCAAGAGGGAAATGGCATAATCAATCTATCATACTTGGCATGGGTGATAGAAAGGTTATACCATTTATCTCTTTTTATTGGCACACACAGCCACACACGCGCACACACACAAGAAGAAGAGAGTTATAACGTCGTAGGAAACTATCTTAAAAGACGTTAAAGATTAGGTTATATGTAGACTTACATTAAATTAGATTTAGGTTTATTTTTAACTAGATTTACGTTTATTTACGCTAGATTTAGATTTACGTTATATTAGATTAGATTTAGGTCTCCATAGACTGCGATGCCTGCATGAAGCGGGTGAAGAAAGCCCTCAATGAAATATAGGGTATTGCTGCCTTCACTCATGGTGGGCTCTGTCGATCCAAAAGTACTGGTGAAATGTCTTCAGAAGATAGGGAAGAAGGTGGATCTTCAGGGTGGCAAGAGTCACTACATCCCCGACACAATGACCATCTAGACAACCTCTAGTCATTCAACAGCAACTTCAAAGTTAGTAACAAGAGCAAGAACGGTCTAAAGGGCCAATTGCTGTCGTCTGATGTGGATGGAGATGAGGCAGCGTCACCGCCGGAAGTTAACTCTCACATCTTTAGTGATGAGAATGCCAACTCTTGCCGAGTTATGTGAAAAATTATGTGTTAAATCAGTTTTAAGGTTCTTATAATCCCTGTTAGTTTAGTTCTTTGTTTTTAATATAACATAATTTACGTTAGATTTAGATTTATGTTATATTAGATTAGACTTAGGTTTATTTAGGTTTACCCACACACACGCACACACACAGACACAAGAAGAAGAGAGTTTTAACGTCGTAGGAAACTATCCCAAAAGACGTTAAAGATTAGGTTAGATGTAGACTTACGTTAAATTAGATTTAGGTTTATTTTTAGTTAGATTTACGTTTATTTAGATTTACGCTTATTTACGTTAGATCGAGTCCACGCAAGAATTACTTACGGTTTAGGGTTTAGAGTTAGACGAACAGTGAAAAGATCTACTGTGAAAAGATGTTAAGATGTGTGAAGTGCTACAGCTAGAGAAGAGGCAAAGGGGTTTTGTCCACTACATGCAGTATCATGTAGACGTGGGTGTGTAGATTTCTTGTACCCACAAATATAGGTATTGACCAATAAAGACAAGATTATAACCCGGTGGTTCGGATCTCCGTGCACCTCTAGACCGAGGTGTGCGGGGATTGGACATGACTAGAGAATGTGAGGTAAAGAGAAAGAGAGAGAGAGAGAGAGAGAGAGAGAGAGAGAGAGAGAGAGAGAGAGAGAGATAAGACGAAGAATGCCAATAGAATATTAAATTTGTTGTCCAGGTTATAAGTTTTTTATCCTCATTATGAGTAGCGACGAGGATGTGGGACCGTCCAACAGAAACACCTATCTCTCAACGAGGGTCTTATGTCCTTGTAATCAATGCAAGCATGCTGTGCGACGGACAAGACGTGTTTCTTTGCAGCACGTTCGCGAATTTGGCGAGTTCGATCCATCTATTATAGATCGAGTTGTTGCCAATTATAACTCGTCGGACTCTGACGCTGGCCAACAAGCAGCAATCTTGCAACCCACTAGACGTGTTCGCAGGCGCTTTGGTCAAGCAGCATATGTGAGGCCACAAGATGTAGCCTCTGACAGCTCGGGGGATGATCATGCAGAGCACATTCCCAACGAGGCAATGTTTGAGCCCGAGATTGATGAAATGATCGAGACGATCATGGATTCAGAAAGGCTTATCTATGATGATATGAAAAGTGAAGCCGATACGCCATTGTATAATGGAGCACGTATGTCTAGATTGAAAGCACTCCTGGTTCTTCTCAACATGCAGGAAAAGTTTGGATGGAGTGACACTAGCGTCACAGCGCTTTTCAGGTGATCTATTACAATTAGTTTACTTTAATAAAACTCTAAATGTATAATGATCTGATAGATTTTTACACGACTGTATCATATTTTTATGTTGTGTAGATTGCTGAAAGAGCACATACTACCAGCTGACAATGTGATGCCAGATTCCCGAGATGAAGCAAGAAAGATTTTGCGAAACTTGGGGATGGATTACAATTCTATCCACGCTTGTCCTAATGACTGCATTCTTTTCAGAGGGGAATACATAGACATGGAGAAGTGTCCGAAATGTGATTCCGAAAGATATCGAGTAGATCTCCACGGGAAAAAAATTCCACAGAAGGTTTTGCGACATTTCCCTCTGCTTCCTCGCATCAAGAATTTCTTCGAATGTAAGTCCATGGCCGCCCTAGCATCATGGCATGAGGAGAATAAATCTTCGGATGGTGTGCTACGAATTCCTGCAGATTGCGTAGCGTGGAAACATATAGATGGAACATGGTCGGATTTTGCTAGGGAAGCTCGAAATTTGCGCTTAGGCTTGGCTATGGATGGCGTAAATCCATTTGGTCAAAGATCAACATCTTACAGTGTATGGCCCGTTGTCATCGTCAACTACAACATTCCCCCGTGGTTGACTACGAAGAAGGGGCACCTATGGCTAAGCTTGATTGTGCTAGGGCGATATAAAGTGGGGAATATGGATGTGTATCTTCGTCCACTATTGGAAGAGCTACAACAATTGTGGATTGGCATAGAGGTGGTGGATATGAGCCGACACACAGGACGACGGAATGCTTTGATCAGAGGCATTCTAATGTGGACCATGCATGACTATCCCGGGCTAACAGAATGCTCAGGTGATCTATTGACACTCCTCACTCAGACACTGTAAATCTTGTTTTTTCCCATAGTTGATCTATTATCATGTGTATACATGCAGGGCTTCAAACAAGCGGATACAGAGCATGTGTCACATGTGGACCTAGACTGAATGCACGTAGGGCACCCTCACTGAAGAAGCAAATCTACGAAGGTCATCAAGCGTATCTTCCAGAGAATCATGTGTTACGCGACGGCTTTTTGGGAAGAGAGCCACCAAGGATGTCTGCACAAGCATGGTTAGAGCAGAAGGAGATGTGCGATGACGGATTGCCTCCAAGGATGAAGAGACTATCTCTATGGTACGAGTTACCATACTGGCCCCGACTCATGATCAATCACTTGCTCGATCCAATGCACATATTCAAGAATGTGGGTAATCTACTATGGGACCATCTGACCGGCAAGAAAGATACTTTGGGAGCCAGAGTTGACCTTAGAAATGTGGATCGTATGGAGCAATATTGGCCGCAAACAGCGTCTGATGGATCGATAAAACTCCCTAAAGCACCATGGATTTTCACAGGAGCCCAAGAACGCAAAGTAAAAGAGACCATTCGATCTTTGCGGACCCCCACTGGCGTAATGCACTCGCTCCGAACGTGTTTTACTAAAGAAGGAAAGCTTACCGGTTTGAAGTCACACGATTGGCATAAAATGTGTCAGGTACGTTCATAGTGGACTTTAATATCATTGCATAAAATGTGGACTTTAATATCATTGCTGCACATACTTTACAGTTTATTTTACCGGTTGCCATTGAGGGATGTTTGTCTCTCGACATCCGTAACACAATCTACAAACTTGCAAAGCTGGTGCAATGGATCTCACAAAAGGAGATCAACGTAGACTCCATACCATTCGCCAAACTAAATGCTGCGGAGCTTGTGTGCATGTTTGAGAAACATTTTCCTACTACAATGCTAACCATTCAGGTGCATCTTCTTGTTCACATAGTTGATGAGGTGGAAATAGCTGGCACAGTTCATTCCAGATGGATGTTCTTCTTAGAGCGTTTCATGAAAACGCTTAAGGGATATGTGCGTCAAAAGGCACGTCCGGAGGGTAGCATGGCAGAAGGTTGGTTGGTATCAGAGTCCCTAGTGTACATTGGAGAGTGGCTAGACGGATTTGATAAATCCCGGGACACGCTATGGCGAACCATAGATGATGAGCGCATATCTGGGATTGTCATGTGCAATCTCGGTGTTGAGAAGAAGATGACGGAAGATCTAGAGGCTAAAATCAACCGATTTTGCATGCTTCACAATCCAGTGATGCAAAAGTGGATTTCACAATATGAGGATGCAAAGCAAGAGCGACAAAGGGCACGAATCGAGTGGAGACGGGGAAGACGACCACCGATGCACTATCCAGCGGTTCTGGAGAGCCTACCAACCTTCATGAGCTTAAGATGGTTGCACAACCAATTGAAAAGCGCACAACAATGCGGTGACGAAGTGACTGAAGAAGAGTGGGAGTACTCTCGGGGTTGCGCGACCAAGGTAAGTTTGCAATGTACGACTAGCAAGTGACTTTATTTATAAACGTTTGAACGGCCACTCATAATCTTTGTTCGTTGTAGTATAAGTCATACACAACAGCATGGTGTAAAGGTCGACATTTTAGGGTGGAACGAATCGACAAAAAGCGTTTTACTCAAGATTGTGGAATCATGGCAAAATTTGAACAGTCTAGTCGACGACGTTCCTCTGATGCAGATCCTGTGGTGGCGGAACTCACTTACTTCGGCACGCTGCAAGAGATTTTGAGGATCGATTACAGAGGATTTTTTGTCGACTTGTTCGACGTGCAATGGTTCAAGATAATCATGGAGGGTCGCAACGCTACTGTGCGTAGAGGAGAGTCTGGTTTTCTTGAGGTGGATTCTACTAAGAAATGGACTGACCTAAGAGACACTTTCGTACTACCCGAGCATTGTGAACAAGTAAGTATGTAAATAGTTAACATCCCCCTTTTACAAGTTATGTGCTTGAAAGCTCTCATGTAAGTTATGTGGCTCTGGCAGGTAATATTTCATCCTACAAAGTCTACATCAAACTGGTGGTACGTCATAGAGGTAGCCCCTCGTAGTGCAAGGAAGTATGAAGGCTACCATGTGCCAATCACAACGACATCAATGGAGGAGATCAGAGAAGATGCTCAATCAGAAGCCGCTGCGGTGGTGCCAGACGAGCATCAAGATGCTACTACTCTATATGGGGTGCATGCAGAGGAGCTACAAAATGAAACAGAGGATATGTGTTTAAACGGAGAGCTCTATATAGATATAGGAAGTTATGCTGAGTTATGCGAGGATGAGAGAGAGATCTCTTAAAGCCACAAATATTGTATTTGAACAATTTTGCTCTGTGTTGTAAAAGCTCTGGCTCTCTAAGTACCTTCCATGGTGTATAACGCTCTTTTCTACTCGCGCTCACATCTTTTGATTGAAAATTCTGAGTTTTCGACTTGCCTCTTCTATCACTCAATTCATTGCGTCATTGTATTTATATGCGTCATTACGTCATTGTATTTAATGGTCTTTGCGTCATTGTCTACTCTATTCATTCAATATTAAGTTTAAATATTCGTGTGTTTAATGCAGGTATGGATGATGAGGAGTTTCTTTCTTCTTTGTCACCGCAGTAGAGACAGTGGTACGTGGAGCGTCATCGCTCTGGCGCATCATCGCGCGTTCCTACTCCATCCGCATCTCCCTCTCTTTCGGAGCATTGGCGCGCTCCGAAGCTTCGGCGTCGACGAGACGAGCTTCACACTCGTCTAGACACCGGCGCTCTAGTGGTGGCGGTGGGGTTTTTGTGGGGATTCCACCACCGATGCCTCCACACTGCCTCGTGTTCGACGAGGCTCTTTACCCTCCCCTTCTTTGCCCGCCCCCACACCAGCCACAGCATCGCCATCTACGCCAGGTTTTGCACGGCTGACTGTTCCTAGAAGCTACACACCTCTACCTACTCCGCCAGGAGCCACCCCACTCGACCCTCCTCGCTTCGGGGCCCAGACGCCGGTGGAGACACCTGACGTCCGTACCCCCATCGACACGCCGCTAAAGACCCCTACCGGGACACCCAGGTTCACGCGTCACCGGCCAGAGGGCTTGTCTTACTCCATCGACTTCAGCGGCGGCATCATCATGGATGATGACGACAAGAAGGTGATCTCGCGCATGCGTGGTCTTTGCTCTCAGTTGTTTAGACACTACATACTAAACAAATGGAGTGAAGTACCAAGTGATTTAAAAAACAGAGTCATCAGCATACTTCATGATGAGTTTCCCGTTCCAACACGGGATCAGCGCTTCAATGAAGACCTGATGAAGATTCGAATGCGCGAATACTGCAAACACAAGCGTTCCGAAGTGCAAACACAATGAAGACCTGATTCCCGTTCCAACACGGGATCAGCGCTTCAATGAAGACCTGATGAAGATTCGAATGCGCGAATACTGCAAACACAAGCGTTCCGAAGTGCAAAAAGCAATCAAGAATGGGTGGAACAGGCCAGATTGGCTGGCCAAAGAAGATTGGAAGAATGCGAAGAAAGCTGCGCGCGAGAATCCCGACAAGTGGAAGCAACAAAAGGATGCAGCCAGAGCGCGAGTAGAGGCAGGGAGCTCGCACCACTTGGGGAGCGGTGGATGGGCATCATTTGAGGCCGATTTTGTAAGTGTTTTCACATTGCTCTTTATGTTCTATAGTTTAGGGTTTATGAGTTTTTTAATTCTAACATAATGAAATCTTTGTATGTTTTGACAGTGGTCGATGACAGGACGTGATCCCACACCGTACGAGCGCGAGTACGCAGGCAGGAAGGGCTTAAACGCCCTGATGGACATTCTCAGTTCTCGCGGCGGCATGGTTAGTATTAGGGTTTACTCTTTTTTATGTTTTGTATTGTTTTATAAATGTCGTTATATGTTTATACTTACTGAAAGCTGTCTTATTGTCTTTTTTTGCAGAATCCGACAGATACGCCGCTTGGACGCGATGAGACGTTTGACTAGACGACGTCAGTTTAGCCGTAGCTAGATAGCATTAGTTTAGGGTTTCTCATAGCTTATGTATCATGAGACGGATTTTATACGTCTTTTTGAACCATGTATATTATTACATTTGTCACCGCAGTTCCTTTTGCCAATCAATTCTTTATGCCTATGATGTTGTACAATTGTCATTATTACATTTGCCAATCAATTCATTTTGCCTATGATGTGTACAATTGTCAATTTTGCAAACACTGCGTCTTGTGGGTGACTATTTTGGGTCTATTATCTACCCTTGCACTTTTTTTAAAAAGTGAATCAAGTACAATATGGTGATGGGTGGCAGGGCATTCAATGCCCTGCCACCAAAAAAAAATTCTCTCGGGCGTCGCTATAAGCGTCGCTATGAGCGTCGCTATAGTCTTCTGTGTAAACGTCGCTATAACCGTCGCTATGAGCGTCGCTATATCTATATAGCGATGCCTATAGCGACGCTCTCGTAGCGACGCTCGTAGCGACGGTTTTAGCGACGCCAGGGGTTATAAAAACCCAGTGTATTTCCGTCGTTAACAGCGTCACAAGAGCACACAACCTCTTGTAGTGGTTGTCATGAATATCACCAAACATGTCTTCATAAATCTTTTATTGTAACCAAGTTTTTCTTCATGAAATCGATTCTTTGATCAATCCTACATAGATCATAGACTCAAGAAACATAGTCATGAAATTTTATAGCAATGTTAGTGAAATAATTACGTTCACAATGTCATAAGAGATGGTTCGTGATGCCACTCTTTTGACAACATATATGCGCACTATAACATATGTGTACATAAAATATGAACATAAAAGTATAAGATACGTGATTACATGATGCAAATGACATGTGTATATAGTACATAGAATGACATTTATCAATGTAACGATATCAATAAATATCATCATGGTATTAACAAAACATCATCATTGTATCAATGAAAATGACTAAATCATCATGGCATCAACAAAAAGCATCATGGTATCACCAAGAATAATCATTGTATCAACGAAACAACATCATGGTATCATCAAGAATAACAATGATATTAATGAAACAATATCAGGGTATCACCGAGAATAACCATGGTATCAATGAAAATCACCATGACCAAGGTACTAACGAAACATCATCATGGTACCATCAAAATCACTATGGTATCAACGAGAGATTTTTAATGAAATGATGTGAACTATATCTCTAGAAGAATAATTATATGAGAATCAATGAACGAGTATATCATATAACAAAATATCATATACCATCAGTAGCTCGACTGAATTTGGATGATCATTAGTGGGTCGACTAAATCAAAATGATATACATGACAGATATACATGAACAGATCTATAGATATTTGATATCTGGAAACATAGGTATCCAAAAACAAATCATCAGTAAATTTTTGAGAACATATTAGACAGCTTGGAACAATATAGACTTTTGAGAAGAGATGTAATGACATGACAGATTTCTATAACACTAATTCGATTTGTAACTGTCTTCTGTAGTAGAGTTACGTCAACAAAAAATATATGATTGATGAAGAGAAATATATGATTGATAAATTTTCAATTAGGAGGAAAATCAAAAGCAAAAAGTGAAAGAGCTTTTCAGACATGTCGTAGTTTGGGAACAATAACTCAATCGGTGCAGAATTTGGAAAAAGTTTCTTCTACAAAGTTGTAGACCACATCGATTCTTGTGGGTCGCTTGGGCCATTTCTGCAAAACCGTTTTCAATAAGAAGGAAGATAAAAAACAAAAAGCGAAAGTTACTTTTCAAACATGTTCGTAGTTTGGGAACAATAACTCAAACTCGCTGTAGAATTTGGAAAAAGTTTCTTTTGCAAAGTTGTAGACCATATCAATTCCGGTGTTTCTAGCAAGCTATTTTTGCAATTAGGAGGAAAATCAAAAGCAAAAAGTGAAAGTTGCTTTTCAGACATGTTCGCAGTCTCAAAACGATAACTCTGCAAAATTTGAAAAAAGTTTTGGGCATGCTTAAGATTGTCATAAGAGGTGGATGTTGGCCTTATGCATTTTCCTCTTCCCTACTTAAGGTGAAGATCATTCATTCTCACTTAGTCTTGGTGTTTTCTTTTTCCTTCAATGCAGAGTGAGGGAGAAAGTCTGGTGGCAATTTTCTACTTGAGAGAGAGAGAGAGAGAGAGAGAGAGAGAGAGAAGGATTTTTCATTCTTTCCTACATTCAAAAGGAGGCTTTAAAGTGCAAACATGGAAACTATGGAAGATGCTTCTTCTTCATATGATCTTGCTAAAAACCTGTTCAATGGTTTTGGTTTGAAACTCTAGTTGGTTTATGTTTCTTTATGCCTCTAAGCCCTGATAGAAATTTAAATAAACAGGTTCCTCTCTAAAATCTTGTTTAAATTCTAACATAATTGGCACTAAGATTTTCTACTCTGCATTTTTAGTCTAAAAAGTGAAAATTGGCATTTTTCGGTGACAAATGTGTAGATCAAATATTGAGTTTTTTTTGGTAATGATTGGAATGGCTATACAAAAAGTCTATTTCTCTTGGACTCTATGTTTCCTTGAAAATTACTCGTAAGGCTAAAAGAACACCTCTTTTGATAATGATAAAGTTGGTTCTATTGATGTGGTAGTGGGACCGTTGATCTACTATGCTATAATGGGGATTCATAGCCTTACATGGTGACCTTGCATAGTAGGTTTATCTTTATGGAATACTACCTTGGATGGATGCAATTTTTGGATGACTTTTTGTTTTGATGATAGTAAATCTAATACAGATTTGGAAACTGTAACCTATTTTTGAAACTCATAAAGCCTTGGATGACATAATAAAACCCTTGCATTATTGGTTTGAGAGGATTTGATTAGTGGTATACTGCTATGGTCTTGGTTTTTTTTCAACCTCTATTTTTTTGAGACCCTATTTTTGGTGTTTTTTCCCCCTCTGATTCAAATTATCTTTTCTTAACATCTTAACAATTTCTTAACTTCTTGATAATTTCTAATCTAACATACATTGTTGAATCCTTTGAAATTATTGTATTATTTTTCTCTATTCTTGCTTGAACATATCTTCTTTCAATGGTGGATTTTGATCTTTCTACAAGGATGTGTATTCATGGGGATTGCTCGATGGATTACCTACTAAAATGTTATTTTTGTCATATAACCCTTTGGACAAAAATTGTGCTCCTTGTGTGTTCTTATTATTGGTCTTATAAGGATGAGCGTATTGGGATGGTTGCAAAGAAAGCACCTAACGAGCCTTAACCACAACTGGTTTGAGATCTTACTGGATGCTAAAAAAATTCTCTTCATGAATGGATCTAAAAAAATTTATAGTGATATTTTTTAAATATCTCCTTTTGTAATTTGCCATAAAACCAAAGGGAATTAAAACAGGAATGGTGGACATGATGTTAAGCAATTGATACTCTAAGATGATTAGAAGTTACTAAGAAGCCTCTCATGATTATATTGATACTATTCTAAGAGTTTGGGACTGGCTTGGTCATCTGATTCATGATTTCAAAAGAAAAACACATAAAGGAAAAAAAGAAAATTGAAAATTTTGTCCCTAAATGTTTCTTACTAATTATTGATATTGACAATGAAAAATAAAAGCTGGCCTTCTTCAAAAAGCATCTAATTTTTTTGACACTTAATGCCATCCCCATAAATAAAATAAAAAGACACATTAAAAATATTTTAAAAAATATCTTAATACTTCCCCTTTTGAAAAAAAGATAGATTTAATGAACATAGAAAATAATAAAACAATTTTGTGAAATGAAATTTTTTGAAGTACTTAAATGGAAAGACCCTTTAACAATACCTCACATCATGGGATCAAACTCCTATGAATATATTGTTTAATCCTTTGTTTTCTAAAAGGCTATGTCTTCTTTCTATTCACAAGACTTTTAAGGCAGAGAGGGACACTTGTTAAACAATGAAAATTGAACAACCTTTACCCTAGGGTACTAAAGCCTTTAGCATGTCAAAAATGATTTAAATGCAAAAATGATTTTGTGCAAATACTTTCCTATTGTGTAGACCCAGGAACATAGTGTTCTTTTGTGCATAAGTATCTATATTATATTAAAAAGACAAGGTTAACGCTCTGCCAACATGGTGCTCGCTCTCTCTCTCTCTCTCTCTCTCTCTCTCTCTCTCTCTCTGAATCAATGATTCTATCTCTTCAGCCAACTAACATCCTGATGGCAACACCTCAATGCCATGTTCATGTACATAGCTACCAGCTTGAGGCCGCTCTTGAAGTGCGGGATGGCACTCTTGAATTGGAGGGACGCACGGCCAGAAACTACCTAATATAGCTCTTAAATTGTGAAATGAAGATGGGAATTAAAACCCACTTTCTTCCCCTGGGCCCCCATCTCTCCCTACAGCTCATACCCTCTCCTTCTGTGTGCTTGCCCTCTCTCTACATGTGCACCTTTGCTCTCACTACTTCCCTACTAGCGACTTCTACAAAGACGACAACGAAAGGGTAGAGCAACAACTAGCCCTGCTTGACCCATGCCACACCAGAAACCAAGGATGCTGCCGCCGTGCTATGCCTTCTCTCATTATTTTTGAGAGCACAACCAACCCTTTCCCACACATGAAGAGCCCCTTCTCTACCACCTTGAGCCATGGGCAACCTGTCACGTGTTCTCTTCTTTGCCACCTTGAGCGGCGAATGATTGTCAGCTTGTGTCACGGGCATGCACTAGCTTGATAGGTCATAGGAAATACCTCCTCCTCCACAAAAAGCCTTACACTTGCTGAAACTCTACCAATGTTAGTCCGCCTATCAGGCAATAGGTTGATACACATACAAATTTCCACTATTGGGTGATTTGCAAATCTACAGCTCAAATGACTTGGTCTAAATTTGGGCTTAATAGGTTCACGTATGACCAAATGACAAGAACAACCCTCTCCATCAGAACGGCGCCATAAAGCCAAGAACGCCGATTGGTAGTTGTACCAAGTGTTGTGCTGATTACATCACAACTATCAAGACTCTAGCAATGGCTGAATGTCACAACCGCTAGCATGGCACAACGTAGCACATGGAGACGATGGTGTACAAATGAAGTGAGTGGTTAAATATGGATAAGACGTGCAAGCTGTAAAAATTTGTATGGCCATACATGTGTCGCTAGCAATTCTGGTCATCTATTGAAAACAAATTTCCTTTAATTTCATTGTTGGTTATGAAGCTGAAGGCAAGTCCGGGCCACTAGATGGGGTGCAATTCTTAATCCAATGTCAAATACAATTTGTGGACTTGCTTCATCGATAAATTGGTATGCACCTTGAGGTCTTTGATTGAGGGAAGGACTTACATAAGGGACTACAGAAGGTTGGCGGACTATCAAAGGACCTAACAATTATAGCATATCTACTTGCAAGTTCAAGTAACATGTATGATCCCGCATGGGGTTATGGTGTATGAGATACATCCCCTACATGCATTGGGTGAAACGCAACTCTACAAAAAGCACAAAACAGAGTTCAAAGGTCTTCTTATTTAGATTGGAAAGATTTCTTTTTTGTTGCTATTGTAGGCAACATTGCCACCAAAGGCATCAAAAGTCCCACTCATCTATATATATTCTATAACAGCAGTCCGAGTACTCTTTACACGTGTCAACGCCTGCGAGCTGAAGGCTAAATGCTAAAAGTGAGCGTGTGTGTGTGTGTGTGTGTGAGAGAGAGAGAGAGAGAGAGAGATTACTTTAAAAATACTCTCCTATCACGTCTAAACTAATGTAAATGGCGGAAGGGGGAGCCCTTTACATGTATCAAAATCTGCGACATGAAGACTAAACTCCCAAAACTAAGAGAAGCCCCTATGCACACGATAAAGAGGGAGAGGAAAAGAGAGAGAGAGAGAGAGAGAGAGAGAGAGAGAGGCCGTGCCGAAGGACGGCTGGCCGTACTAGTTTACAAAACATGCGAGAGAGAGGGACTCACAAATGCGGGAAGGTGTGTGCATGAGGGGGGGGCAAGCCTTTCTCTCGCTTTTTGACTGGTCAGTGGGTCACCTTTAGAGAGGAGGCCAGTCTCGAATACTTTCATAAAATAATGGTCACAAGACTACAACAAAAGCCATGCGCCAGGGTTCTCAAATGCGGTACAGGGCGACTTTGAAGGCAGACATTTGCCCCCAATAATGTAGACGCGAGCCCTCGAGGCCAGTGAGGCTGTGACACGTGGGACCTTGTCGAGCCTCTGTTCACAATTAAGAGGATATACCAAGGTATCTCTGCAATGGTCACACCTACACAATTGAAGGCTTGAAGCCGCTCTCTCTCCTCCCTCTACTGAGTCTACTCTCTCTCTCTCTCTCTGTCTCGCTCGCTGTCACATACACACACACATACCCCATTGATTCTGTACTGTTGCCTTCATCATCAACAGAGGAATCCTACACTCTGGGAGCGTTCTTTTGCAGCTTTTAGCAGGAACTTGTGAAGAGCTCTTCTCCCTGCACTCCTTCTTCTTCCCCTCCTCTCTGTAGTTACCACAAGCTCCATCGCTGCAGACGCAAAGCTTTATACACAGAGAGAAAGACAGACAGCCCGCCATGGCTATGCTGGGGAAGAGATTCCACCGCACCATCAGCATGTCGCAAATCGGCCCCAGCAGCGGCTTGCACTCAGAGAAAGCTCAAGCGCACCCCTGCCCAGCCGCTCCTTCTCCTGCCTTCGCAGATCCCTCGCCCAAGCTTCCATTAATCCTCCATGACTCCCCACAGAAGACCAACGAGCAGCTTCTTCTGCAGGCAGCAGCAACTCAATGGGATGCCCTGAAGGCAAGACAGCAAGCTGAAGAACACCATCGACAGCAGCACCATCACCATCAGCACAGCCGCAATCATCATCCTTATCTCCATGTCCACCACGAAACCGCAGCATCAAATCCATGGGAAGCTCTCAAGGGAATCGGAAGTGGCCCGCAGCAGGACGACTTAAATGCCTCGAAGCAGCCTGCTGCTGGGGCCACTAATCAGGCGGAGATCTTGAAGAATGCAGAGGCGATGATGATGATGATGATGATGCAGCAGAACAGAAGCCATGAAAGCTCTGCGCATTCTTTTGTCAAAGGTGATGACACGCATGTTATGGCCTCCTCGCCGCCGAACGAGACTCACCTGCATTTGGGGCTTTGGTCTCATTTCCCAGCTAACCCTAGGTCCAGCCCCTCCATCTCCGGCGCGCACTTCCTTGATGCCTGCTTCCTCTGCAAACGACGTCTTCGACATGAGCGAGACATCTTCATCTACAGGTACTATCCTGACGTACATGGAGAGAGAGAGAGAGAGAGAGAGAGAGAGAGAGAGGTTCAAGCGACCTCAAAAATGTATCCAACGAGTTTTGAACTCAAGACCTGTAATCCTATTGGATACTCCAAGGAATAGGAAACTTCAATAACCAATTTTCCGAGAGAGAGAGAGAGAGAGAGAGAGAGAGAGAGAGAGAGAGGATAACTTCTAACTTTGGAGGGACAATCCCAAGTGACCTCAAAGATTTATCCGTGGAGTCTTGATCTCAAGTCCTATTACTCAGGCTGGGTTCAGACTGAACCGGCGGAAGAAACAAGCCTTCCTAAATGTGCCGTTGCCTAGTGCGAACAGTGTGGAGGAGAAAAAGTGAAAAAGTGAAGGGGGTTGAGAGAGGCCATCAACTCTCTCTCTCTCTCTCTCTCTCTCTCTCTCTCTCCACGGTAGTTGATTGCTTATCAAACTTCCCTATTGAGGTTGGGTTCACATTGAGGGGGCGGAAGAGAGGCTCCAAAAGTTGGTTTTCTGGGTGGTAGAGTTAGGTAATGTACACTTCCGCCACCCTTTTGTTCACATAGAGGGTGGAAGAAAAAGTCACTCGATTTTTTTCCGCCGGCTTGTGTGAACATTGGGTGGCGGCGGAACACAAAGTGAAATGAAGAAGCATTTGACATTTGCATCAATAAAGCATAGTACAATCCATAGCATAAAATTTAATTAATTGAACGCATATGTTACAAAAGCATTAACTTGAAGATGATGATGAATCTAATTCCTCTAAAGCCTCATTTCCAAAAAATTCTTGGACATTCATCCGTGCCTGCTCTTTGTACATTGCCTTTGCAATATTGTCTCGCCTCTCGGAGCCTACTCCAAGGTCATTGGAACCTCCTTCATCGCTCCCTTGAGCACGCTCCATAGCCTCCTCTACTCCGATTTCCCGTGTTGCCATGAGCTCCATCATGGAAGTAGCACCTGCTCTTCGATCCTCTGTTGCATGCCCAACGTGACCCGCCAATTCTGCTTCTGCCTCTCGCACCCACTCCATATCAAAAGATTCTCCATGGTGGATACAAAGGTTGTGAAGCACAAAACAAGCTGCTACAAGATCTGGCACATAGCGTAGATTCATGTCGGATCTTTTTAACAAAATTCTAAACCTTGCCTTCAACATTCCAAATGCTCTTTCAATTGGCATCCTTGTACTAGATTGAATGAAATTCCAGTAGTACTTGAGACGTGACAGCCCTTCTTTGCACCCTTTGAAAGGCACTAGCATATATGGCCGTGCCGGATAAGCGCAATCACCAACTAGACAATAGTTGCCTAGGTCACCTTTTGCACATCTTTGACCTAGCTCACTTCTAGTGAAATTCAAGGAGTCATGCACTGATCCGGCCCATCCAACATCATAATTCCATATTGAACAATTAGCAGATACGGTTAGTTGCAGCAAAATAGAGTGGAAACCTTTTCGATTGAAGTAGTCGACATGGTTGTCCCTTGGGGCAATGATGGGAATGTGGGAACCATCTATCGCACCAACAACAAAGGGGATTCCTCTTGCAGCCTCAAACTCACGCGCCAATGTCACAAGTCGAGAGCTTGTGGGCCATCTGATGTACAAATCCCTAAGGCCAGATTTCACAATTGCCTTGCAAAAATCAAGTACAATTCCACAAGATGTACTCTTCGCACATCCATAAGTGTCACCGAGGCCCAAGAGACCATCTCTAGTAGCAAGTCTGGTAAGAGCGATTGCTACTCTATCTTGTATTGGCACAGCCTTGCGAAAGTTTGTGGATTTCTTCTGCCTCCTATCATTACCAGAAATTGAGTTATGGACTTTGTCCTGTCGGTATTGTTGCAATACTGCTTGCCACTTTTTGCGGCAACTTTCACTATCTTTATCAAATTCAGGGTAAGTGGCGGCTAGTTTAGTAGCCACCTTTGCCCATAAATTGATCCCTTGCTTCCCGGGATTATTGAACTCCTCATTCATGCCCCCCCGGATATGAATGAGTTGGTCCACCCACCAATCTTTCCACTTGCTTTTCTTGTTGTCGCCGTCGTCATCGTCTCCCAAGTCGATTGTGCTCTTCTTCTTCGAGGCTTTGGGCTTCTTTGTTGCGGTTTCGTTTTGTAACACAACCTCTTCATTGGTGGCTTCTTTCCTCTTCGTCGGTTTGGCACGGCTTGCCTTGTGTTGAGAAGCTCGCATGGCATTAGGTGTAGGGTTGGGTGATGGAGTGGACGCCACATGATCGGGGGCGGCATCCATATTGGAGTTAGGACTAGTGACACTCAAAGGGGGTGAGGGATGAGAAGGATGAGTAGCCATAGTCGAATGTGGGCTATGAGCATTTAGAGTAGGAGATCCATAATTTGGGGGTCTAAACATAAAGGGAGAATTAGGAGAGATGGAGGGAGAATTCATCATGGCTTGGTAGCCATGAGGTGGCATATGGAAAGAAGGGTGGGGGAATGGGTAGAAAGTGGATTGAGAAAATGGAGGTTGGGAGAGAATAGGGTCGTCGTCTTCCCGTTGGGAGTCGATAAACTGATTTGGGTTGGAATCCATGGTACCTACAACGCAAAAAAAAAACAATGTTAGGGATGTGCACACAAAGTTGAAAACAATGCATTAAAGTGAAAATCGTAGAATTCATAGCGACCTTGATGAGTTGATTTGCACCGTCGTCGCCCTCTTAACGCTTCAACCCTACAAGAACGCCATTTAAAAAAGGTTGGTACATCATAGAGCAAATCATGTTAAAAAAAGTTGGTACATCATTCTGAAAAGCCCTCAAATGTAAATGATTGAGCATGGCATTGAGCTTGATTGAAGAAGCCTTCAAATGTAAAAGGGAGAAGCTTCAAATGAAAAAGGGAGAGGCTTTTACTGTGTGCTGCACCTCAAATATGAAAGCACATGATGATCTCCTTGATCTTTGTGTTGATGTGACAGAGCTAGCTTGAAAGGCTATAAAATTTGCCATTTTATAAGGGGGGGGGGGGGAGGGGGGGGGGTTCTTTTGTGAACGTTGCACAAATTGAACCGTTTTTTATTTTTTTTAGGAGGGGTGTCTATTTTGGGAAAAGTTAATGGTTGTGAACGTTGGCTCTCTCTCCTCTTTCCTACGTGGAGGCTGGAAGCGCAATGGGCGAGGGGGGGGGGGTCGGAAGAGACGAGGGCTGTGGCTTCCATGCGCTGGCAATCAATTCCGTGCCCTGCCGCCGCCCACTGTGAACGGCTTCGTTGACAGGGCGTCCTGCTATTGGCTGCGCTAAAAGTATGAAGCTCTGCCGCCGCGCAGTCTGAATCCAGCCTGAGATGTAATAGGTTGGAGTTGAGCACTCTTCTGCCGGGCCCTCCATTTTTCTTCCGACCCCCCCTCCCGAGAGAGAGAGAGAGAGGGAGAGAGAGGGAGGAGGAGGAGGAGGAGAAGAAGAAGAAGCTTAATGTTGTCCCAATGTTGTAGGAACAATCCCAAGACATTCCATAGATTTTTTGGACGAGGCTTGAACTCAAGAGACCTTCAAGAGGAAAATTAGGTAGCTAATCTACTCGAACATCGTAGGAATAATAGAGCAAACCCAAGAGATCTCACTTATCTATTCGACGAGTCTTGAACTCAAGACATCGTTTTTAAGAGGGAAATTGGATAACCAATCTACCACACTTATAGAGAAGCAGAAGAGAAAAGATGTAACATTTAATGGCCTAATAACTTATGTGTAGCGGAAATTAGCATGAACATAGTGGACATTTCATTAGAATAGATTCCTAATGAGAATTACAAGAGTGCTTGGGTGGAGAGAGCAACAAAAAGCATAACACCTAGTTAGATAGCATCGACAATACTTTCAAAAGAGAGAGAAATTAAGCTAATGACAACAGTTGAGGACCGGATTTGCATGGAGCCGGTCCCCGCTCCAAAAGGCTTTGTATTATGGTTTCTCCCATCAAGAGAGACATTGTACAATACAATTCTTTGTGTTCCTTCAAGACTAGCTAGTGCAATGAAGATGAAAGCTTCATGCAATAAGCAAAACACTTAACAAACACAACTTTAATTATCCCCGTTCTCAGACCCAAGACCTCACACACCTTCGAAGATGGTGAGAGCTAGCAGGGTATGAGAGTAGATTGAGAGGAAGAAGGAGTATCTTACGAGAAAGATGTACATCTCCTCACATAATCACTCATATTAGCATAGCTTAGCTTAGTAATTAGCTTGGTAGAGGAGATGAGCATGCATTGAAGCTTGGCTCTTGGTTGGATTTGCATCCACATGCCAAGAGAGTGTTGATGTAGGCTTCTATCTCACAAGCTTGGAGTGGGTGATGAGCTCTCCATTAAAGCTTGGGAAGAGATAGTCTTCCTTTCTTCACACATAGACTGTGTGTGAGTGTGTGTGTGATGATGCCTTGCAAAAATCAGCCCCCTCTCTCTCTTGGGCAAGCCCCCTTGCTATTTGCTCTTCCTACAGCCTCATTCGCCCTCCCCAAGTCAAGCCAATCACAATTAAGCAGCATAAGTGATAGCCTTCTGACATGTGTCCCCCTTTTCCCTTTTGTGAGAGTTTTAGGTAATTAAATAATTAAACTAAACTCTCATTGGACCCCTTTGCCTCCTGGCCAATAGGAATCAGGCAAGCCATGGGGCTCCTGAATGCTCATTGGACCCTTTAGGGGACTGCCCAACAGTCTTCTAGGAGACTTAATTCTTATTGGTTTCTTTTATTAAATGTTTTTAAATTAATTAAACTAGATTTACTCTAGCTTAATTCTCATTGGTCCACTTCAAGGGTCATCCAATAGGAATTGGGCACACCTTATGGGCATCTAGGCTAGGGAGCTGACATGTGTCCCTAATTCCCTTTGTGTAAAGGAAGCCTGTGTGTGTGTGTGTGATTTTCTCTCTCATCCCCTACCTTTAGGGCTCACCCCCTCCCATGTAGGGATATGCAAAGACTTTTTTTACACACACAAAGCATCCAATTTCCCCTAGGTTTGACTTTTGGACATAACCTTTGAATTTTGGAACCTTAGCATTTTGGAAGTCTTAATGGGCTGAACCTTAGGGTCTTTTTAACCCATTGTTGCACATTGCTCTTTTACAGATGGCCCCCCCCTTTGGATCCCTATTTTCCCTCCTTTGGATCCCTACTGTGGCCAGTTTGCTAGCTTCACCAACATTCTAACATTTTCTCCCCTGGCACTTCCCCACATTAAATGATCAGTTTAATATGAGAAAGTCATTTAGGAGAATTAGATATTGATTATTATGACAAAAGAACTTTCAAAGCTGTAGGAACAATGGGACTTCATATATCTATCAAACAATTTTTGAATTCAAGACCTATTTCTTAAGAGGACTTTTGAATTCAAGACCCATTTCTCAAGAGGGAAGTAATGATTATTGTCTGCTAAGTATACCTCCTTTTTAGCGCAAAGGTTATTGGATGTGCTTTGATGTCAAGTCCCTTTTCTCAAGAAGGAATTAGGACGGCCAATGGTTATGGTCCTCTAATTGACTACTCTCTCCTTGTTGGGGAGTGTTACAGTTTTGAACAAAAGAGTATAAGTCTAGCACAACTATCCATGCTAGTGTACATTGTGAAAAAGGGAACGACCAGGCGACATCTATTGCTAAGGGCATCACTTTCGTGGTGAAGACACTGAAGGCGGATGAGCCTCATGGTATAATTATTACAGGTGGAAGTAAGGAGCCAGCCGATACCTCAGCTTTGAGGCAAGGCATCTCGTTTGCGAGTATACAACAGGGTCTTAACTCTAAGGAGACTGCTAAATCACAACAGTTGAGACATCAAGAGAGGAAAGTTATGGTAAACCTAAGAATAAAAAAGAACAGATAGAACGAATTGAAAGAGGTCAACAAACAACTTGAGAAAGATTCAAGCGGTAACAAAGGAACTAGCTCAAAGGCTGAAAATGGTGGGAAGTCAGATGAAGGGATGGCGGATGGATCCTATAGTGCTCTTAAGAAATCTCTTTCTCAGCAGGTGGAGGTAGGGGAGGCTATCACAGTTGCAACTCCACCAACACATAATAAGGAGCAACTTGCCATACAAGCTAAGTTGACGCTTGTGTTTGGATTTAGTGGGAGAATCCCAAATCGATATGAGCGGATTCAATGGATTTAGGGTCCGCTAATTCTTGGGCATGGGGGAGAAATTGAAAATACATCTTACTAGCCAAAGGCATTTGCTTTGTAAGATTGAAGAAGAAATCTGATGTCTCAAAGATCCTCAATAAAGGTCCCCTTATATTTAATGAGACAACTATTTGTGTGGTACTATGGGAGCCAGTATTTGACTCGGCAAAGTCTCTCTAGGGGATTTATCATGTCTGGGTGGGGTTCATAACAATTCCTCTCAACTTTGAGACCTACTTTGGGGCATGCTTCAAGTGTATCAAATTTGGTCATTTTGCCAAGGACTGCCCCATGAAGTCTAAAGTAAGTGAGAATCCCAAAGCGCAAGATTCCACCATTAGGGTTGGCAATCAAGTCCAGGCTAGGGAGGGAGCTCAAGTAGAGAGCGAGAAACAAATGGAGGATAATAAAGAGGCAAGACTAGGGGAGGGAATGGAGGCTATGATATGTGACAAAGAAGACACAGAAGTGTGGGGGAAGACTGTGGAGAAGCAAAGTGTCACATAGCAAATCCCTGAATGCGCAAACAATGAAAATGATTTTGTCTCTCATTCATCTACACCTAAGCTAGTTACGGTAACAACTACGACGGTAGTGCGTGTCCTAGGGTTGAAAAGGGTTAAGAGGGTGAAGGCAATGGCAAGGGAAATCAAGATGGTGGAGGCCGCTAGTGCCTTGAAAGGGAAGGGCACTAGGGTTTGCATTTATTAGTTTGAGTTAATCCAAATCAAGCTCAAACGAGTATATTTTTTTTTAAAAATACACACTGAAAGCTTCATTATGCAATATTGTAGGCTTCTTAATGTTAAACATGCTTGAAGCGAGGCTAGGGTTTCTGTCAAGCTCTATTGCAAGAAGCTGGGAAGTGGGTGGTAGGGAGAGGTCTCGGTGCTATAGGGGTTAACCAGGGTGAGGTGCCTGAAACTGAGGGTGATAGGGTGGTCCCGTCTCTATAGAGATAAACCCTCACCTCTGTTTCCGGAGTGGTGCACACAAAAGATGCCAAACTGGAATTCCCAGAGAGTTGGGATCCCGTGGTGTTATGAGCACTTGCTTAATTTTTGTTGGGCTTGCTTGATTCGTCCTCTCTCCTTGCCAAGGTTCTTGAGTGGCATGTGATGCAAGGCATGTAACCTCTTGTAGAAGGGCTTCTCACCAGCTTTCACTTGCATGGTGTGTGTGGTTTGGGATGTTGATGGAGTGGTGCTAGTTTTGCGCGTCGAAGGATTGGTCTTTCGACTTCGTGAGTGATGTGTTGGCTTCCTTTTGTGCTATGATTGGTATTGCTTACTGGTTGCACGACCATTCCTATGTGTGAGCCGTATGACTCACGGGTGGCTAAGGTGTGTTGGCAAGGACGGTGCCAAAATTTTCCTCGTATCTAGAAGCTCGACTGGTGATGACGTTGGGATTTGTCTTCTTTGGACTGTCTATCGATTGCATAATGGACATGTATCTCCATTCATGATGGCGTCTCGAGGGAAGGCACCTAAGGGGTGTGGGTACCCATGGGATCATTACAAAAGGGTGTGAATTGATCTAGAGATAGTTAAGGGGTTGATCTAGAGATAGTTAAGGGGCTCCTCAATCAACAAGAGGTCTTACACACAAGCATAGGCTAAAGCCCGAAACCTTAACATTCTACCAGCATGGGGATGTATAGGTGGCATATAACCATGTGGTAGCATGTGGAAAAGGCACCTGAGCGTTGTGGGTACCCATGGGATCATTACTAAAGGGTGTGACCTGATCTAGAGATAGTTAAGGGACTCTTAAAGTGCCTTGAAAGGTCACCCACGAGTTTGTTGATTGGGCTAATTTGGAGCCTCTATGTAATGTCATGCATGATGCCTACACTACCTCTATATAATCAGCCTGCTTGTACACACTTTTGCTTAATCAATCAATCAAGTATGTGTCTATATTCTACTCTACTTTCATTTGTGTATTTTTAAGTGTTATTTCCCATGCTAACGCCATGGATGGTTTTCTAATCTACCCTCCCTAAACTTATCATAGAAATCTTTGCTCCTACGGCTTATTTTCGTACTTTGTAAGAGTGGCTCCCTTTAAAGCAACGGTCTCTACGGGGTGGCTTCCCTTGTAGCATCGAACTGATAAAAATGATTTTCCACAGCTTAGCCTAAACATGGGTTGTTTGTAATTGCAAAAAAAAAGAAAAACTTAGTAAGGCTCTTATTTATTAAGCTATAGTTATGATAATATGGATTGTTTTCTTAACATTGTGAGTTTGCAAATTGTTTTTAATGATGCAATTGTCAATCACATTCTCAATTGTTTTACCAATTACAGGGGAGACATTGCATTTTGCTCAGAGGAATGTAGACATCGCCAAATCTTAATTGATGAAACACGCTCTTCAAGAGCTTGTAGGAAAGGAGGAGCCGCTTTGGGGACCACTCCATGAAAGTGGCGTCATTTAACATTGACAAAACTCTTCTTCATTTTCCAAGTGAGGCCTTTCTCGAAAAAGCTAAAAAGATCTTGTAAAACTGAGAAAAGAATGTCTTTCTCTTTCTAGGGATCCTCCATGTGAGGCCTTACCAAAAGCCATTGGTGATGAGGTCTTGAGAAACTTTTGCCTTGTGAGAATAGAACTAGATTGTTATCTTTAGCAACCTCTTGAGGATAACAAAAAACAGCCTTGCTTCTTCCAAATGCTGTTTCCTTCATAATATTTAAAGTTTTGGCCTACTTTATAGGGTAAATATGTAAGGCTTATGTCTGCATTTATGGTCTTGTTGGAACTTCCCAAGGATTTTCTAGAAGGTTTTCTTTCCATTTTGTATTTAAGAGCTACTTTATGCATACATGGCATCAATAAAAGTGGGATAAATTGTTATTCTAGTTTCATCTTCAAGATGGACTAGGTACATACTTTCTTTAGTAACGACACGAATGTCTCGTGTACTTGAGGGGTGCACTTACAAGAAACCATCTATATCACGTGCGCTCAAATGGTTTATTTACATATTGTGAGGCAATAAAATGATCCTTTTTTTTGTTAACCTTATGAGTTTTTCTTAGTTTTCAAAAAAAAATCCTCTTTTGTAAGTAAAATAATAATTTTAAGTAAAGGAGAGTTCTTTTTCTCTCAAGATTGGTATCAATTGAAACCTTAAAGTTCTTACAACCTTTTACTAATTGATCACTTCCTTTTTTGGAGGAAGTAAAAAAGATCGAACAAAACAATTTAAGCGAGACTAAATAAAATCAAGCGAGACTGACCAACAAGATTCAACATGGACAATTGTGAGCCCCATCACAATTGTATGAGGACACTATTAAAGTTATAGCCTCTCAAGAGAATGGTCCATTGTGTTCCCAATATATATTTTGGCTTTAGGTATCTTAGTTGTCAAAGTTCTAGGTAGGTCAGGTTGTTGAGGGGGTAC
Source organism: Adiantum capillus-veneris (assembly GCF_014529385.1). NCBI lineage: Eukaryota > Viridiplantae > Streptophyta > Polypodiopsida > Polypodiales > Pteridaceae > Adiantum > Adiantum capillus-veneris. The sequence goes on from NC_140955.1 coordinate 85,190,510, forward strand.
TTAAGGGCCCCCAAGATAGTATATAAGAACTACCTTCCCCCCATTGCATAATCATCAATTCATTACCGAGTTGGTTGGTTTATTAGTACTCTCTCTCTCTCTCTCTCTCTCTCTCTCTCTCTCTCTCTCTATATATATATATATATATATATATATATATATGCTTCTGCATTGACTTTGATAGAAACCTTCCTTCAAAATGAGTTGGTAGATGAAGTGAACGTGGATGCATGTCTTTGAGAGCGCCAACATTGGAAAAAGGAATAGTGAAAACAAACGAAACATTTTTAAGCTGCAAAACAATGACCCCCACACCATTGTTGACCACAACCCTATCAGTATTCACCCTCATAATTGTAATACAAAATGTAACCTACTTGCCATAATAAAGTGCAACTTTTAAGAAGTGGTCTTGCAAAATGTCTGTTCTTTTACAAGTTTGTGAAAGGTTGAATACTATAGAGGAATGATGTGTTGTTAGTAAGAGGTGAGAGTATACCACATAGAAATTGCAAGTTTCTCTTTCATTTCCATGTCTGTTATAGAGAGAGAGAGAGAGAGAGAGAGAGAGAGAGAGAGAGAGAGAGAGAGAGAGAGATGTGTGTAGATTTACCTTGCCCCAACAATATAAACCTTGGTATACATGCAACTTGTGGATCACTTTATAGGAAGGTTATCTTTAAGTATTTCCTATTTCATAAGGCCAAAAAGACTCCTCAAAATACAATCCTATCCCTCAATGAGGAAGGATACACACCCACATGGGCTATATTAGAGAAGAGACAATAGACATCTACATATTTAATACATAATACTATTTGAGATATAAATATAATAGACCATATATAACCAATGGGTGGTAGTGGGTTGGTTTAGGGTGGATGACAAATGCATTGTTTGACCCATGTAGGGTTTTTTATATGAAACCATCAATTTTTGAGGTGAAACAACATTTATTGCAAAAACATTTATTGATGTCTCAAGAAAACCAATATAAACTTCCTTAAAGGTTTGCCTATCTACCTAGTTCACTAAGGTAATATTAGAGAGCCAAAAACACAATGTATCAACCACGTTTCATGCAAACTCCACGTGTTGGGATAAGCCTATAGTGGTGACAATGCATTGATCAAGTCCCTTGGCCTCTAACGGGTTGTTGAATAAATTTATTTTTATGAGCTCTTTTTTGCTCTAAGCGAGCTCTTTTTTGCTAAAATGATTGATATACTTCAAAAGTTCCATCGGTAGATGTAGATAATAGAGAATCATCGAGAATATGTTACAGATCAGGTACATACTTCTTGAGTAAGCTGACGTAAAAAACATTATGTACCTTTATGTGTGGTGGTAACAAGAGTCTGTAAGCTTGATCATTAATTAGCTCTGTGATCACAAAAGGTCCACAATATCTAACACTTAGCTTCTTACACTTACCCATTGATAAAGAACTATGTTTGAGTTTCACCCTTAAAAATACCATATCACCCTCTTCAAAAAGTCTACGACAGAACGTCTTGGGTCAGCATAACTCTTCTGTCTATCTTGAGCAGTCTTAATATCTTGTCATATAAGATTGGTTTATAGTTGTATTTCACCAACATTTCTTTGGATGCTTGAACTCGTATGAGAGGGTCTGTCCATTTGAGTGGAGTAAAACACTCTTGTCGTATAATGCTTGAAAAGGAGACATCCCAATTGAGCGTTGGAATGAGAAATTATACGCAAATTCAACCAAATACAAATATCTAGTTTATTTACTCTGCTCATGCATACAATAAGCTCTTAACATGTCTTCAATGATTTGATTTGTTCTTTCTGTTCGTCCATCAGTTTGAGGATGATAAGCAGTACTAAAGGCTAACAGGGTTCCTGTAGGTGAGAAGAACGCTTTCCAAAAATTAGAGGTGAACTTCGCATTACGATAAAAAATTATCCATTGAGGTAAACCGTAATACATGACAACACCTTTCATGAAGATTTGAGCTATATCCTTAGCCGTAAATGTTGTCTTGATTGAAAATAAACGGGTCATTTTTGTAAGCATATCAATAACCACTAAAATAGAGTCATATCCCAGAGATGTAGGAAGTCCAGTAATAAAATCCATGGATATGCATTCCCATTTCATTTGTGGAGCATCAATAGGTTGAAGCTTACTAGGGTATCGAATCCGTTCAGCTTAATACGTTGACATGTTAAACGTCTTGTAACATAGTTCAACACAACAAGCTTTAGTCCTGGCCAAAAGAAACTCTTTCTTACAGTAGAGTAATACTTAATGTATCATGGATGTCCTACTATAGGTAAATCATGAGCTTCCGGTAATATTTGAAGTTTGATTCCATCTGGATTTGGAATACAAAGACGGGTACCAAAGTAAAGCTCATCTCCTTCAATATGGAAGCCTTTGATTTGCCTTTCTTGCTTCTTTGTGCGATTATTTAAGTTCATCAAATACTGGATTTTTATGTAATACTACAGATCCTGAGTCATACCTTCTCGAATAAGGTCAAGTAAAGAAGTATAGATGTTGTGACAGCCGCCACAATACTCTTCCTGCTCAAGGCTTCGGCCACAAGATTTTTCTTTCCAGGTTTATATTCAATTTATTCACATAACAACTCCATCCATCTTCATTATCGTATATTAAGGCCAGGTTGGGTGTAGATCCACTTCAGGCTTTTATGATCGATATGTAGTTCAAATCTCTTTCCAAGAAGATAATGTCACCATACTTTAAGAGCATGCACAACGGTCAATAATTCCAAGTCATGCGTAAGGTAATTAACTCATGTATACGTAACTTAAGAGACTCATAAGCTACTGGTTTTCCTTCTTGAGAAAGAACGCCACCAATTACTTGTCCACTTGCATCAGTGACCACAGTGAATGTCTTTGAGAAGTCTAGAAGCTGTAGTATTGGAGCATTTACCAAAGCTTCTTTATGTTTCTCAAAACTAGCCTGTGCACGTTCATTCCAAGTAAACACTTTAGCCTTCTTAAGTGTATTAGTCGATGTGGAGATGCAATCTTAGCCTATCCTTGAATAAATGTACGATATCATCTTATCAGACCAAGAAAGCCACGTACTTATTGTACTAATTTTAGTGTAGGCCAAGCTATAACAACTTTAATCTTACTTGGATCAGTAGAAACACTATCCTTGGATACAATAAATTCCAAATATTTCTCCTTGTTAATGAAGAAGATGCATTTGCTATGTTTGGCATAAAATTGATTTTGACGGAGAAGTTTAAGTCCTCGCCGCACATGTTGTTCATGTTCTTCTCTGTTTCTTGAGTAAACCAGGATATCATCAAAGAAGATAAGAACAAAATCATCAAGATTCTCTCGAAACACATCGGTCATGAAACGATTAAAAGTTGCAGGAGCTCTGGTAAGTCCAAAAGGCATAACTGTAAATTCATAATGTCCAAAAAGAGTATTAAATCCTGTCTTTGGTATGTCCTCCTCCTTGATTCAGATTTGGTAATACCCTGACTTAAGATCAATCTTTGTGAAGATAGAAGCTCCATGTAATCGGTTAAGCAGTTCATCAATCCTTGGTATTGCATACTTATTCTTGACTGTCACCTGGTTCAATCCACGATAATCAATACAAAGACGTAGAGTACCATCCTTCTTTTGATTAAAGAGAACAAGAATACTCATGGAGAAATGATGGGTCGAATGAAGCCTTGTTCAAGAAGTTGAGCTAATTGCTCCTTGAGTTTCGCAAATTCAGGTACTGACATTTTGTAAGATCTACGGGCAACTGGTTGATCTCCTGGAGTAAGCTCTATTCATGATCGTCATCACACTTTGGTGGTAACTGCGAAAGTTCTTCGGGAACTACATTATCAAATTTTGTTCTCCATTCGGGTTCAGATGAGTCTAGATTCTTCTCCTTAGGGTTAAGCTTTACTGCATAAATCATTTCATTCTTCCTATGACTCTTCATAAGTTTGGTAAAGTTCACTAGTCTGAGCTTAGGCTTCCCCTGTTTCCCAGTAACTGTCACCCTTGAGTTTTGGTTGTTTTAAAAAGTCAATGAAGCGTCTTTAGAATGGATGTGAGCATTATTGGCTTTAAGCCAATCTATTCCTAGAATTCCATCGTAAATTCCTACGAGTAAGACTCTGAAGTTTGCAGAAGTATTATGACCATCTAAGATAAAGTTCAAGTTACCCATTGAAGTAGAAGATTTAACCTTCCTACCCGTAGCTAATTCTTCTGTAAGGTCTGTGTCAGGGTGTTTATGCAAAATGAGGTTTCTGATGCACTTAGGAGATATGGAAGAATGTGTACTCCATGAACCAATCAATAAGGTAGAATGGTTACCTTGATACTTTGTTGGGGTTTGAATAACTGAAAACTGTTCATTCACTCCCGTTGCAGCATGAACATACGCGTTTGCCTGATTTCCTTCATCTCTAGCCCCTTGAGCTCTGTTAACTTGAGGTCTTCCTTGAGGTCTTTGATTTCCTCCTCCTCCTGGACAAGGTTGATGATTAACATTCTCGTTGTTGTTATTGCTAACAAGCGGTCCATTCCGAACAAAAGGTGGATTGCTTGGTCTAAAATTCTTTTCCCTTGGTTTTGAGGTTGTCTCTGGTTTTGGTTAAAGTTTTGCTGATTGAAGTTCCTCTGAAGTGTCGATGGTTTGGGTCTAAAATTTCCAAAGTTCGAATTTGGATTGAAGTTTCTATGTTCATGATTGTCCACCAATCCTCTGAAGCTTAAATTGTTGTTAAATGGACAATCCTTAGATTGATGACCAAGATAAAGATAAGTGTAGCACAAATGATCCTGTCTGGCTTTTATGCGTAATAAGTTCTCTCTTATTTGTTGTGGATTTACAACTCTGTGTTCCTCCTTGAGACAAGCTCTTTTGATTTCACGAACAGGAACATGTTTCTCTTTTTGATAGTAGATCAAGCTATTTCAATGGTTTTGCATGCATCAAGGACATCTACAAAGTTGGCAAGACGAAGACTCAGGAGTCTAGTCTTCATAAGATTAAGTAACACTGACACGAATTGAGCTACCTTGACCTCTTGAGTCATCCCTGCTGGAGCATACTTGACAAGGGTTAAGAAAATGTTGATAGTATGATTCGAGATCTCTGGTTCCTTGAGTGCAATCAAGAAACCTATCCATAAGAATCTGAATGATAGACTTTGTTTTGATAGTTCTTCTTGAGCTGGATTTTAAGTTAGTCCCAAGCTGCAACATTTTTTTCTGTGCAATGGTCTCTCCACCAATGCTTGGCTATCTTCTCTAGTTTAAACTTAGCAATGATAGCTTTGTTTATTGCCTGACAAATGGACTAAATCAATGTAGTCATCCATGCGCTCAATCTAATCTTCAAGAACTTTGCCTACATCTCTTCCTTCCCCGCTAAAATTCCCAGGTTGAGACTTGCAAAGTATAGCATCAATGTCTCTATCGATGATGGTGTGTTGATGAACAATAGGCGCATTTGCGTTAGCAGTAGCTGCATTTCCTCTAGGAGGCATGGTAACTTACTACACCATATCAACCAAGGTCACACATAATAAAATATTCTAATCCGCTCGAAGTCCTTAAATCAAATAGAATAGACAATTGAAGATAAGATGAGAGAGAATTAGGAGAAAGAATAACAAATAATTTGATCCAATTTCTACATCGCAAAACTTTGGGTTTTCAAAAAGTTTACGAGTGTCTTGAAAGTTTCTAATAAATCCAAATGGCTATGACATAATGCACTCGGTAATATCCATTGTGACATCCTTCCACCAATGGAGTATACTTATCCCATTCCTTGAGTATGTCAAATGGGTGATTCCAATAATCCTTTGTGGTCTTTGGTTGGAACATCTCTTTGTTGGCGTGTGAGTCATACCTTTTTTGAGGAATTTGTTTGTCACAGGTATCCCCATTTTGGTGTGAACAATTGCCTTCAAGTACCCGAAGTAATCATCGAAGTAGGCAGATTCTTTTGAAAACACATCTGGCACGTCCCATCCAACTGAGCTGTGTATCTTTGCACAATCTGCAAGGCACTGAGATCTCTTGTAGGCATTGTATAAAAATTTTACATTGCGAGGATTGTAGATTAGTGACTTTCCAAACAAGTCAAAGAACAATTTTCAGGGTACCGGGCTAAAGGAATGTCGATCGTTGTTTTCGCATTGCCGTCCCTATACATTAAACATAACAATGTCAAAGCATCCTGCAGCCATACTAAAGGAAGTATGTTTCTGGCCATCCAGGTTTCCTTTGTCAGTCTTAGGGTAAGTTCATAAGCATTTATGTACAATACTTGATTAGTGACTACAATCTCCATTCTCAACTTGGATTGTATCCACTCAATACTCCCAACAAGCGAGGATTTATGCTGAGGTGGTCTTAACTCTTGGTTCCGTGCAGCATAATGATACCAAGCTCGAAAGGTATTTGGTACAATGAAATCCGTAGACATCAATCTTTTCTTCACTTCTCCGTTATGCGTGGTAGAGACAAGCCTTTGCACTTCCACTCCAATTTGGAAATGCTCTTCCATCACTCAAGTTAGTTAGAATGATAAAACCAAGATTCAAACTCAAATACTATATCTTCAAAACAATGTATTATATCAAAATCAAATTTTTATAACCGCACAAGACCAAAAAGGTACATGGTGTTTCTAGGGAGATATATAAATACGAAAGGGTCCAATGAACCAATTCTTGGTTCCTACAACCAAGGTTCTACCCCTATATTTGTTTACATCTTGGGAGTCAAAGTTTAGAACTTCAACTTGTGCATTAAAAGTCACGTCTTTTTTTTCGTACCATTCTTCTCTCTGTGATACATCCTTGGGTGATAATCCATTAAAGCAGTTTATGTGAGGATGTTGTTCATTTACATCATTTTGGTAGAAATATCTACTCGAATTCACCGCCATTGGTTGTGCTTCAACAAAGTCACCAATGCACCTTGGTTTCTTGTAGTCATCAAAGATAACGGTGACATTGTGAGGGTTGTATTTGAGAATAGGTTCATAGACTCTATTGAACCAATCTTGGGGTACATAATAGAATTGGTTTCCGCCATTTGACTTCTTCCATACTCTGATTATGACCTTCTCACAAAAGCCGTATCTTTGGTTTAGCATAAGGGTCTTCTTACTAAGTATGAGTTCTCGACTTGGTATGTCCAAAAGAGAGCATAAGTTAAAGTAGAGAACATATCCTTGCACTTTAACATTGCCTTCTTGGATCTTTTCCTTTACCCAAAGCTGTGGGTTGGTCATTATCAAGCACTTGTGTTCGATGTTCAGACTGAGCTTCAACATATAACTCCCATGCTACGTAAGTGTTGGGTACAAGGTAATCTCTAATCACCTTTGAAACTCGAACCACTTCAATTCCCCAATGGAGAGTGAATCCAATCGCATAATTGAAAAAGATTATTTGTGCAAAGTCACTCGGGAGTTCATCTAGACAATTAAGAAGATCCATCTAAAACAAGACAAGGAGAGAGAAAAAAACTTAGTACACATGTGAACCAAAATTGAGTCTACGCTTCTTTTATTCATCAAAACTTGATCTTTATGATTTCATTACAATATTATGGGTGTCTTGGAGCTAATTCTCTAAGTATTCTTTTAACTCTCATAACAAGGTATTCTCTCAGACCTCCCATGTGACAACGTGGTTAATAGTTATCCTCTAGCTTCTCCTTTTCTATGACAGCTGCAAGAGCACAAACTTCTTAGCGACTTTGACAATCCTTAATATTTGGGAACGCATCGCCAAGTAGTAGAACATGTCTTCTAGGCCTAACCATATTCTGAGTTGAAGTAGCCTCAGGTTGGCAAACCAATCTCTTGGACTGTCGTCAATATAGATGAAGAATTGACGAGAGGGTTCTTGGTGACGGGTAAGGTAGCTACAGTCAACACTCTTTCAACAAGTTGTGCTTCTTGGCATACCAAAGACTTTGGTCCCAATTTCTAAGTAAAAGAGTTCTCGTTCATTCCTGGACAACAATGTCGCCATATTGTTGTGAACACTATGGCCAAAACCTCATTCCCCTCGCTAAAGCATTCAGACATCACTCTGGGAGCCATTTGCTACTACAAAACAACCATTGTCACTCATAGATGCATCATGAATACAATATCTTTCTCAAACATCATGCATGAATGCATGCATGATGCATAACTAACCCGACTAGTATCAAGCTAAGTATAGTTTCTGACACCAGATGAGAGATACCCCTCCCGTCTATGCATAAAATATACAATTTACACTTTTATACGATTTTCAATATGCATCAGAGTTGTGGAAGCATTTGCATAGGGCAGGAGTTCTCAGCACCTACCAAGCATGGAGTTTAAGCCATGAGTCGGACTGCATCCAGAGGTACCTAGCGACTAGTGCTACCCATAAATGGGTGTTATGAATGAAAGCGTACTCAAGAAAGATATAACATTGTGGTGGGTGAATATATGTGTAGACCGCGTTTCGGGAAGAGAGAGAGAGAGAGAGAATATAGTGGAGGGTGAAAAAAAGTGCACAAAGACATGAGAAAATGATAACCGAGAATCTTAAAATGCCTATCTGAATGCAACAAGAAACCATGTATTAATGGAATGACAAAATCTGGGTATACCATAACATCAAAATGTTTATGACAAAATAACTAGCAGAGCACCGGCCCCTGTGTAGGGATCGACCGGTCCACCATCCACTTCCACTCTACTACAAACAGAGAGAATTTCACTTTGACGAGAGCGAGCCAAAACACCTCCAACCTACCTGAGCTAGACATAGGTTGAGGCCGCTTTGCCTCCCTCCATGAAAGCGAGCTCTGAAAGGATCCCAAGTACCAGTAGGTGGTAGGGTATCAACACCGACCATACCAGTTTAGGCGCCACGCCTCTTCGATGCCCAACACCGGGTGTTTAGGCAAAGCCAAGGAAAAATCCTCGACGTGTTAGCCGTGTAGGTCATTCAACCCCCGATGCACTAACCGTATAGATGAGCCTAACAAAAAGAAGAAGACCTAGGGAGAAGAAGACCTAGGCAACACCCTCGATCCAGCAAAGCCCCATGTCAACGACCCTTTAGTTTAAGGCTAATTGATGTAGGTGATCCTAGTCTTGTAGAAACATAACACGTAAGTCCAATCACAATAGCACTTCCCAAATGTACAAACAACCTTTTCCAAGCAGTTAGATTGTACAGGGTCTCTACCCTTACACGTCCATCATCAACCATCTAGATCACTTCATGATCCATTCCTAAAACCATAAACTATAATCCAATCACATCACACGAGCGAGCACTCCACCCAACTTGGGTGAGGCACGACCAATTCGTTATAACCACTTTAGAACATAACATGGCTGCAAAACATTCGACATCATTTTGATAGCATAACCATATCCAGAAAAAAAAAACCATGAGCTACACCAGCTTCCACCATAAAATCACAATCTAATCCATGAGGGAATCTCAGCCCTTAACCATAAATCATAGCCACACGGAACCAACTCCCACACTTGGAGTTTGTCATAACCCTTGCAATCAGTCGGAGTCCACACACATATGACCCTTAAGACATGATTGTTTCATGTATAAAAAGAGTCCGACCAGAAACTAATCAAAATATAAAAATCTAACTTTGATAATATCCAACCATGCAAAGTTGATGCATCACATCTGCAGTTCACCCCCCTAGCACATAGAGCCACTTAGAAAGGTGGAAAGCAATCATAACCATGCATATGAGACATACACATCAATCCATGAGTTTCCATACATCATATAATAACATTCCATCACCATAAATATAATGCAAAACAGCTCCGACCTTTAGGTCAACCATAAACCATAACTCCACATATATGTAAAAAACAACTTTTTGGCATTCTTGGGAGCATACAAAACATGCAAATGAAATTATTTGACCTCAAACCAATGCATCAAGCTCAACTCCATAATATAGGCTATCACTTTATCACATCACTTCACCCATATGGTACTCACACAACAAACAGTAACCCCAAAAGAAAGCCACTTTAATCATACCTGCCTATGCGGTTCGGGATGTTTAACCATATGCTCTCATATAAGTTTATGGCCATCTAATAGCTGAAATCAACTCATAAAAAAAAACCATAAAACAATAAATATAATTTGATTAACTCGCGACGTCATATGGTACCTCCCTTGGTAGCATCCCTACACATATAGGCAAAAGCGGTTATAGAACGATTAATAACTCGCATTCCCTAGGTGATAACGGAGACCTAAATACATTTATAATCAAGTTTCATCAAAATTTTCAATTGGTTAAGTGGGTTTTCCTATCCGGTGAATCTTTATAGTAATTGTCCAAGGAGTCTGGGTCCAAAAAAATTGGTTGTGTAGTGGACAACAAGCTGTTTTTTGACCATATAAGACCATATTAGGTATTTTGGTAAAAATCTCACATTATGGGAATCTCCAAATCGACCGAATTCATGTAATTTGGGAATTTTCCACTTAAAGTGGGAAAAATTGAGGTGTGTGGCTAGTAAATAAAGTGAAAATCTCATAGGATTGTGGTGTTGATAAACACCAAAAGTCAAGAGGATGTACAACACATGGATTTGAATAATAACTATAAATTACATAAAACAAAGGAAGATACAAAAAAGATTTTGTTTACAAATTGACTAGTATAGTCACAATAGAAGCTCCACATAATTCTACTCCACATTTGATACCATATTTGAACTTTGATCCAAGTGTGGCTGATGTGCACGAGTGAGGCCTTCTTTGGCTTTTAGAGCATGTCTTTCTGGAATCTTTATTCTAGAAAATGGTCCTTCTTTGTTGGGTCTCCAGGACCAAACAATTGCATCTATAGTTTCCCACACTTGTGGGTCCTTATAGTTGACAACCCAATAACCCTTCCAACAATTACTGTAAGCTTGAGTATCTGTCATCCCACTTTTTCTTGCGCAAGGTGCCCAATATTGAATCAAGAGTTTTCTGTAGTTTGGTGATGTAGGCTCATTATCAATGTCAGATAAAGCCATTGTAAGCCACACTGGATAGATTTCTGTGTCACTCGGAACAAGCATAAGAAAGTCACCTTGGTGCACATCAGACATAGGGTCAAACTCTTCCCTTGGCCTATCTCGTTGAGGCCCACAAAAATGATCGTTCAACTCTTCAAGGCCTAGGAATCTTTCTGCTCCTTGTTGCAAATTCATTGTAGTGCTTTGTAGGTGAGAATATTCTTGAGTTTTTGGCCAAAACATTTCATACAAGACTCCCTCTGATATGATTGCTTTTCCAATCTCTTCAATTACCTTACTCCAATAATCTATCACGGGTCTATAATATCGCGGAATACTTGAACCATTCCCTAAATTTTTCCAAAATTTTATATAGTTCTTTAGCCCCAAAATGACTTCTTCGTGGGCCTTGACATACTCCGCCATTTGTACTAGAGGTGGATCTCCATGTGGTAACATTGGCTTGCCTTCTGTGTCTGTTTTCCAAAGGCGAATACTTCCACTCCAACTTGATACACCTACATGTGCCTTATATTGCATCATTGGTGTCTCATCCTGCATAAAGAAACTGAACTGAAGCGGTTTGGAATGTCCAACAAGTATGTCTTGTCCATCACAAAGATAGCCATCACAATATTGCTTGAAATCGGGGATCTTTGTGAGAAAAAATGGAGCTGGAGATGAAGATGAGCTGTTTCGTAATGTATCCATCAAATGTGGCAAAGTATAGGTTTGTGTAACTCTCAACTTCTCTGAAAACCTACTAAACATGGCGTCTATGTCCTCATGTGTATGCCCAACCATTAAAAATCCCAGCTGGATGGTTTTGAAAACACCCCTTGCAACAAGCATTGACAAATAGGCAAATAAGTATCGATTTTTGTTTTCCCCTGCACAATTATCCAATTGTAGCAACAAGTTCTCTGGCAATCTGCGAAATGTTGACCCCAATTCCTCTTCTGCAATTTCTGACGACTGCACAATGGGCTCTTTTCCATCACTCAAGTTATGGTAGTCCAAAGCATCCCTTGAGTTCAAAGCATGTAGTAGTGAAATATTGCTCCTTGGAAGTCCATTTGTTACTAGATCACCAAGAGGATGCTTATCTATCCTCTCGAGGTTATGTAAACAATTAGCAATTGAGCCAATTGTAAGATTTGGATCAGCTGGCCACAAACCATTCAAGACAAAGTGTCCGTAATGACCTTCTCCATGTCCATGAGTGATCATGCCAATCAATGCCACTTGCAGATTATATCCTGAATCCACACCCTTGGGAACAATGCGTAATCTAGGAATGGCAGTCTTCTTTTGATCCATCTTATCATGGATTATGCATACATATTTTTGTGGTTGAGTTTTTGAATACGTGCGCCATGCATAATATAGGCTTCTGCAACTCTTTTGTTGTGCCATGTGAACTTCTCTCTCCCTCAAGAGAAGAGCTCTCTCTTCAAGAGAAGGTTTAGCTTCTAACCTTGCTTTGATTGAGCTACAAATATTGCACTTAGAGAACTCACTCGTCTTTGTTAAAGTGACATGTGGGTACTCTTTGTTCCAAATTCTACCAAAAGAAGATTGGGATAGCTTCTTCTCATAGCCCATTTGGTCAAGTGTCGTGTTGATTTCACATAAAATATCCACTTGTTTGTATGTTGATGGAATCACCAATTGAGTCTCTCTTGAGCCATCTAGCAGTGTTCTACTTCTATGTGGCATCTTCTCAGAGTTATTTTCCACAAACTCATTTAGTAGTGCTCTTGCTAAACTAGTATGTTGAAGTCCCCTTCTCAATGTACATGTGTTCCCATGAACATATTGGCGCACACCATTTTCAAAGTTCTCCTTGTATCGATAAAATGATGTCTTTGGTATTCCATGTAGCTCATACCATGCTCTACAACAAACAATAGAGCCATTTAGCCTGAATTGGTATCGTGACTTCTCATCTTTCTGATAACATATAGAAAGAACATCATAAACATAATTAGTGCGTGATTTTTGAGACTCTCCCCAAAATTGTTGTCGTAACCTTGTCACCATATCACGATCTGCAAATTGGGAGCATTTTTGTGCACAACAATCAATGCATGATACCCTTTGAATTGATTTGTTTGAAAGGTAAAAAGTCGAAGCTGGTGCTGCTTTTGATTTTTGAGTCCTGTTCATGAAAGTGTATCGTCTCTTCCTTGACAACTGGACAACATTACTCCCATCAAGTTTTTTTCCAACATTGCCATCGTTGGATACATCCTCATATGTAGCATGCATGCCATCAACAGGAACAAAGCGTTGTAATGGGCTCCCATTCAACATTGTTGTCTGCTTGATGGGCCACTTTAGCAAAGTGATGCTACCCACTTCAACCACATCATCAATGCTTGCATTTTCTCTTTCAATACCCACACCCACACAATCAGGACCAAGTTCCTGAAAGTTGACATAATCATGTGGAAATACATATAAGATGGTCCCTTCATTCATGGTTTGCATCATTGTGTCATCTTTTAAAAGGACCCTCTGATTTCTCCAAGACTCTCGAATCATTGCTTCAAATTCTGGGCTTGTCATAGGTATTGCATCTGTAACTAGAGGATCAGAATGATCATGTTCTTCATCACCATTGTAGCTTTCGTGTGGATCAATTAAGTTCCCATTTAATACAAAAGATTGCAAAAGAAGCTTTGACCATCGAACAGCACTCCATAATGAGCCTTGGAGAGATGAAGTATCCATTGTAGGAAAAGGTAGGACCACATCCTTCAAGCATTCCTCCACTAGTATGGAGACATTTCCCAGCCCTATCTTTGTACCACCACAAGTGGAATCTGGATCTGTTGTACACACACAACCAATACCAACGATTTCATTGTCAAGTATCATATGTACTTTCTCCCCAGATTCGAAGTCCATCCTGTAAGTAAAAAGATTACATTGTTAAATCCATAGTTATAGAAAAATACTCTTCAAACCAAAAATCATGCTACAACATGAAAAAGGTTTGCATAGGTTGGACAAGTGGTGAACCTTGAGACCAAATCCTCCTTGCTATATTAATGGAATCAAGGTTGGACAAGTGGTGGACCTTGAAACCAAAGCCTCTTTGCTATATGAGAGCATAGGTTGGACAAGTGGTGGACCTAGTTGTGATACCCACTGCCACCTATCAACTACTATAGGACTATGCTTTCCAATGTCCAAGTATCCCTTGAGTCTTTCAAGGTTGAACACGTAGTGGACCTTGAAACAAAAATCCCCTTTCTATATCAGAGCATAGCTTGGACAAGTGGTGGACTTAGTTATAATGCCCAATATCCAAGGTGAAATACCTTAGGACTTTGCTACCTTGCTTGCCAATGTTTACATAGCCCCTCATTTCTTTAATGGAAGTAAGGTTGGACAAGTGGTGGACCTTGAAACCAAAGCCTCTTTGCTATATTAGAGCATAGGTTGGACCTAGTTTTAATACCCACTGCCACCTATCAACTACTATAGGACTATGCTTTCCAATGTCCAAGTATCCCTTGAGTCTTTCAAGGTTGAACACGTGGTGGACCTTGAAACGAAAATCCCCTTTCTATATTAGAAAGGTTGAACACATGGTGGACCTTGAAACGAAAATCCCCTTTCTTTATCAGAGCATAGCTTGGACAAGTGGTGGACCTAGTTATAATGCCCAATATCCAAGGTGAAACACCTTAGGACCTTGCTACCTTGCTTGCCAATGTTTACGTAGCCCCTCATTTCTTTAATGGAAGCAAGGTTGGACAAGTGGTGGACCTTGAAAGCAAAGCCTCTTTGCTATATGAGAGCATAGGTTGGACCTAGTTGTAATACCCACTGCCACCTATCAACTACTATAGGACTATGCTTTCCAATGTCCAAGTATCCCTTGAGTTTTTCAAGGTTGAACACGTGGTGGACCTTGAAACCAAAATCCCCTTTCTATATCAGAGCATAGCTTGGACAAGTGGTGGACCTAGTTATAATGCCCCTCCTTTCTTTAATGGAAGAAAGGTTGGAAAAGTGGTGAATCTTGAAACCCAAACCCTTTGGCTATATATAGAGGATATCTTGGACAAGTGGTGGGCTTAGTTGTAGTATCCAATGTCCAAGGTCCAAGGTGAACTATGTAAAGACCTTACTTCCAAAAACAAAGTCGTACAAGTGGTTCTCCTTGAAACCAAAACCTCCTTAGTGTATTAGAACATAGCTTGGAGAAGTGGTGGACTTAGTTGTAATGGTGAATGTCCAAAGCAAACTATTATAGGACCTTGCTTCCCAAATCAAGTTTGGACAAGTGGTGGATCTTGAAACCAAAACCCCCTTACTCTATTAGAGCATAGCTTAGATAAGTGGTGGACCTAGCTGCCATGGAAAATGTTCAATTTGAACTGCTGCAGGACCTTGCTATTAAATGTCTAAGTAGAGCTAGCTTCTTTAATGGAATCAAGGTTGGGAAAGTGGTGCATCTTGAAACCAAAATCCCTTTATTGTATTAGAGCATAGCTTGGACAAGTGAGGGACCTAGTTTTAATGTGTGATGTCCAAAGAAAAGTATTACAAGACCTTGCTTTCCAATATTTGAATTGGTCAAGTGGTTAAAACTAAGTATAAAACTTTGACCATTTTCTTCTCGAATTGCCAAAAAGCTAGTTTTAGACACCCCTAAATGAAAATGGTTTAGGGTGGCCTTAAACAATGTTTTTTCAAAGACTTGAACAAAAGGGTTGCCGAAGAGTAATGACAATTTATTGTGGCTTGAAGTGCCTGAGTATGTGAAAACAAGCCTAGGTTTTCCACAAGGCAAAAGGTGACATAATAAGAACATTGGAAACTTAGGATTGACCATGTGGCCTAAACTTTGGCAAGTGAAGTGGTGGCCAAGTTTTGTGGCACAGTGTGCACTTGGTCCTATATGTGTTGACCACTTGGCTAAATCTAGGACCATAAGGCCAAACCTTTGGCACCTTAAATATAGTATGGGACATAATCTAGAACTGCTATAGTAAATTAGTAGTATAGCTAATATGTTAATATTTGTATTATATTTAAGTATATGCTAATATAATTTATGTTCAAAATTTCACTAATGAAGAATGTTCCCATTTAGCACTCCAGATGCGGGGTCTTAGGGCAATGCCACAATGGGGTGACAAGGCAGCGCTTCCACGTGAGGTTTGGGGGTAGCGCTCTTGATGGGGATGTGGAATATAGCGCTCTCGATGGTGGGGCTTGGGAGGTTGATTTTGGGATATTGTTATGGGCGGGGTCCGGGGCAGCGCCCCGGGCGGGGTCAAGGGGCGGCAGCCCCTTGTCGCCTCCCGGTGCGATTGTCGGGCGGGGTCGAGGGGCAGCGCCCCCACGGGGCTAGGGGCAGCGCCCAAAGATTTTTTTTTTTTTTTAAAGTGAATTCCTAGTATAGAGTTACGCATGTTTTTCATATTTTCAGCCATGATTTCTTTAATTTTGGCCGTGTGAATTGGTTAATTTTTTATATTGCTTTTGTTTTTTTTAATCCTATGATAAAACATGGACTTGTAGCATACGTGGCATTCTAATAAACCCTATCAAGATTAGGCACACAGAGAGCGCACGAGCAACGCACACAGAGAAAGCAGGCGAGCAGCAAACACACAGAAAGCGCACACGGATCGCACACAGTTGGAGTATACGCGCGCGTAGAGGAGCAAGCTCAGCATCGTACACAACACACAGGTGGAGTGCACAGGATTGAAAGTTCGCGCACAAGATAAAGAAACAGCAGCGTACACAACGCTTTCCTAAAGGGCAGGATCGGGCAGTCTTCTCAGGAGACATTGCACACCTCACGAATAGAGAAAAAACAGGTATTTCTCTCTCTCTCACTCTTTGTCTTTCTCCATATAGAGAAGATGGTTCTCTGTAACTCTTCTTGCACACACACTCTCTCGTCAAAAGACAGAGATACATAGTTTAAAAGTATCCCCGCACACATACACATATTCCCACACATCGTCTTCCTCTCTTCCACATACATAACCACAGTGAAATCTGTTATCATGCTGTCTCTCTCTTGAAAATACATGCACATATTCCCACACATCGTCTTCCTCACTTCCACATACATAACCACAATGAAATCTGTTATCTTGTTGTCTCTCTCTTGAAAATACGTGCACATATTCCCATACATCATCTTCCTCTCTTCCACATACATAAACACAGTGAAATCTGTTATCTTTATCTCTTCTCTCTCTAAAAAACAGGTATTTATCTCTCTCTCTCTCTCTCTCTATCTATCTCTGTATCTTGCTATCTCTCTCTTGAAAATACATGCTCATGTATGTGTGCGTCTGTGTTATCTATGTGTATGTATGTATATTTGTGTTATTTCATTGTAATACTCATACATAATGCAGATACACAATTACACTTAATATATACATACATAAATATCACAAATAACTAACACATTGTAATACTAGAAAAATTGAATGGAAGACTTACTTGCGTGATCTGTTAAAGTCGATTCTTGTAGCGAGTTCTGGATGTATGCTGAGCTGATTTTCCTCTAATCCATTTGTAGATATGATTGTAACTTTTGTTTCTCAAAAATAGTAGTGTTGTTTAGTGATACACCTAATGGACATAAATGGTTTAAACTAGGACATGTAGACCAAAAATACGTGTATTTCTTTGGATGAATATATACACTTTTTGGTGACCCTTACCACAAGTGGTGGACCTTGAGACCAGTGGACTATAAGGACCTCCAAACAATACCTTGTACACTCAATCCTTCTTGGTATCTAGGTTGGACAAGTGGTGGACCTTGTTCAAATTCTCTAACCACTCTCTCTAACATGGTGACATAATTTAGGTGTGATAAATTCATATCTATGCAAACTAATATCAGTTTAGGCTTGTTAATTTGAATTTGTTTAAATTTATGTACAATATAATGATTTGAGGTTTGCATATTTGAATTTAGGTGGTATAATGATATCTTTTTATGGTAAACTTGAATTTAAAATCAATTTCGCGTGGAATATTTTAAATTTAAGTAGTAAATTTTAAATTTTTATAAAAAAGTTTAAATTTTAAAATTTGGGTGGGATATTTTAAAATTTAGGCGGGATATTTAAGATTTGGGAGGGATATTTTAAATTTAGGCGGGAAGGTTTTGAATTTATAGCGAGATCTCCCTTACATAAGAGAGTATAGGTTGGACAAGTGGTGGACCTTCAAGCTAGAGCATCCATGCTACTGGACATGATAGGTAGGGAATCTAGTTGAATATTGTATGTATAATATATATGTAATAGATCTAGCTTGGACAAGTGGTGGACCTTGGAACAAAACCCCATGTAAAACATATCATGCACATTCCAAGTGGTCAAAAAAAATATCATTTAAGATATAGCCTTATAGGTTGGACAAGTGGTGGACCTTAACACCCAAATATTCTTCATATAATGACATAGAGTGGAAAACTGGTGAATCTTGAGACAAAACCATGCTACTAGCGATAATAGCTTGGACAAGTATTGGACCTTGAAAGTAAACCCCCCATCTACGAAATATCGTGGGTTTAAGGTATTTCGATGGAGCCTAGCATCTTGGAGACATCGTGCATCTTGCTTCTCTTCACGTTTCAATGGAGCCTATCTTGGACAAATGGTGGAGCATCCTTCTCTCCATGTTTCAATGGACCCTAGCTTGGACAAGTGGTGGACCTTTGCTTCTCTCTATTATTCAATAGAGTTAGCTTGGACAAGTGGTGGACCTTGGAACCAAACCCCCATGTAAAACCTATCATGGTCACTCCAAGTGGTGAAAAAGAATAACCTTTAAGATATAGCCTTATAGGCTGGACAAGTGGTGGACCTTAACACCCTAATATTCTTAATATAATGACATAGAGTGAAAAAGTGGTGAATCTTGAGACAAAACCACTCATGCTACTAGCACTAATAGCTTGGACAAGTGGTGGACCTTGAACGTAAACCCCCCATGTTTCAATAGAGTTAGCTTCGACAAATGGTGGAGCATCCTTCTCTCCATGTTTCAATGGAGCCTAGCTTAGACAAGTCGTGGACCTTTGCTTCTCTCTATGTTTCAATAGAGTTAGCTTGGACAAGTGGTGGACCTTGGAACCAAAGCCCCATGTAAAACCTATCATGGTCACGCCAAGTGGTAATAAAGAATAACCTTTAAGATGTAGCCTTATAGGTTGGACAAGTGGTGGACCCTAACACGCGCATATTCTTAATATAATGACATAGAGTGGAAAAATGGTGAATCTTGAGACAAAACCACTCATGCTACTAGTGATAATAGCTTGGACAAGTGGTGGACCTTGAATGTAAACCCCTCATCTACGACATATCGTGGGTTTAATGTTTTTCAATGGAGCATAGCATCTTGGAGACATGGTGCACCTTGCTTCTCCTCATGTTTCAATGGAGCTTACCTTGGACAAATGGTGGAGCATCCTTCTCTCCATGTTTCAATGGACCCTAGCTTAAACAAGGGGTGGATCTTTGCTTCTCTCTATGTTTCATTAGAGTTAGCTTGGACAAGTGGTGGACCTTCGAACCAAACCCCCATGTAAAACCTATCATGGTCACTCCAAGTAGTAAGAAAGAATAACCTTTAAGATGTAGCCTTATAGGTTGGACAAGTGGTGGACCTTAACACCCACATATTGTTAATAAAAGTGGTGAATCTTGAGACCAAATCACTCAGGCTACTAGCAATAATAGCTTGGACAAGTGGTGGACCTTGAATGTAAACCCCTCATCTACGAAATATCGTGGGTTTAATGTATTTCGATGGAGCCTAGCATCTTGGAGACATGGTGCAGCTTGCTTCTCGTCATGTTTCAATGGAGCCTATCTTGGACAAATGGTGGAGCATCCTTCTCTCCATGTTTCAATGGACCCTAGCTTCGACAAGTGGTGGACCTTTGTTTCTCTCTATGTTTCAATAGAGTTAGCTTGGACAAGTGGTGGACCTTGGAACCAAACCCCCATGTAAAACCAATCATGGTCACTCCAAGTGGTAATAAAGAATAACCTTTAAGATGTAGCCTTATAGGTTGGACAAGTGGTGGACCTTAACACGTGCATATTCTTAATATAATGACATAGAGTGGAAAAGTGGTGAATCTTGAGACCAAACCACTCACGCTACTACCAATAATAGCTTGGACAAGTGTTGGACCTTGAATGTAAACCCCTCATCTACGACATATCGTGTGTTTAATGTTTTTCGATGGAGCCTAGCATCTTGGAGACATGGTGCACCTTGCTTCTCCTCATGTTTCAATGGAGCCTACCTTGGACAAATGGTGGAGCATACTTCTCTCCATGTTTCAATGGACCCTAGCTTAGACAAGGGGTGGACCTTTGCTTCTCTCTATGTTTCAATAGAGTTAGCTTGGACAAGTGGTGGACCTTGGAACCAAACCCCCATGTAAAACCTATCATGGTCACTCCAAGTAGTAAGAAAGAATAACCTTTAAGATGTAGCCTTATAGGTTGGACAAGTGGTGGACCTTAACACCCACATATTGTTAATAAAAGTGGTGAATCTTGAGACCAAATCACTCAGGCTACTAGCAATAATAGCTTGGACAAGTGGTGGACCTTGAATGTAAACCCCTCATCTACGAAATATCGTGGGTTTAATGTATTTCGATGGAGCCTAGCATCTTGGAGACATGGTGCAGCTTGCTTCTCGTCATGTTTCAATGGAGCCTATCTTGGACAAATGGTGGAGCATCCTTCTCTCCATGTTTCAATGGACCCTAGCTTCGACAAGTGGTGGACCTTTGTTTCTCTCTATGTTTCAATAGAGTTAGCTTGGACAAGTGGTGGACCTTGGAACCAAACCCCCATGTAAAACCAATCATGGTCACTCCAAGTGGTAATAAAGAATAACCTTTAAGATGTAGCCTTATAGGTTGGACAAGTGGTGGACCTTAACACGCGCATATTCTTAATATAATGACATAGAGTGGAAAAGTGGTGAATCTTGAGACCAAACCACTCACGCTACTACCAATAATAGCTTGGACAAGTGTTGGACCTTGAATGTAAACCCCTCATCTACGACATATCGTGTGTTTAATGTTTTTCGATGGAGCCTAGCATCTTGGAGACATGGTGCACCTTGCTTCTCCTCATGTTTCAATGGAGCCTACCTTGGACAAATGGTGGAGCATACTTCTCTCCATGTTTCAATGGACCCTAGCTTAGACAAGGGGTGGACCTTTGCTTCTCTCTATGTTTCAATAGAGTTAGCTTGGACAAGTGGTGGACCTTGGAACCAAACCCCCATGTAAAACCTATCATGGTCACTCCAAGTAGTAAGAAAGAATAACCTTTAAGATGTAGCCTTATAGGTTGGACAAGTGGTGGACCTTAACACCCATATATTCTTAATAAAAGTGGTGAATCTTGAGACCAAACCACTCAGGCTACTAGCAATAATAGCTTGGACAAGTGGTGGACCTTGAATGTAAACCCCTCATCTACGAAATATCGTGGGTTTAATGTATTTCGATGGAGGCTAGTATCTTGGAGACATGGTGCAGCTTGCTTCTCATCATGTTTCAATGGAGCCTATCTTGGACAAATGGTGGAGCATCCTTCTCTCCATGTTTCAATGGACCCTAGCTTGGACAACTGGTGGACCTTTGTTTCTCTCTATGTTTCAATAGAGTTAGCTTGGACAAGTGGTGGACCTTGGAACCAAACCCCCATGTAAAACCTATCATGGTCACTCCAAGTGGTAATAAAGAATAACCTTTAAGATGTAGCCTTATAGGTTGGACAAGTGGTGGACATTAACACGCGCATATTCTTAATATAATGACATAGAGTGGAAAAGTGGTGAATCTTGAGACCTAACCACTCAGGCTACTACCAATAATAGCTTGGACAAGTGTGGACCTTGAATGTAAACCCCTCATCTACGACATATCGTGGGTTTAATGTTTTTGGATGGAGCCTAGCATCTTGGAGACATGGTGCACCTTGCTTCTCCTCACGTTTCAATGGAGCCTACCTTGGACAAATGGTTGAGCATCCTTCTCTCCATGTTTCAATGGACCCTAGCTTAGACAAGGGGTGGACCTTTGCTTCTCTCTATGTTTCAATAGAGTTAGCTTGGACAAGTGGTGGACCTTGGAACCAAACCCCCATGTAAAACTTATCATGGTCACTCCAGGTAGTAAGAAAGAATAACCTTTAAGATGTAGCCTTATAGGTTGGACAAGTGGTGGACCTTAACACCCACATATTCTTAATAAAAGTGGTGAATCTTGAGACCAAACCACTCATGCTACTAGCAATAATAGCTTGGATAAGTGGTGGACCTTGAATGTAAACCCCTCATCTACGAAATATCGTGGGTTTAATGTATTTCGATGGAGCCTAGCATCTTGGAGACATGGTGCAGCTTGCTTCTCATCATGTTTCAATGGAGCCTATCTTGGACAAATGGTGGAGCATCCTTCTCTCCATGTTTCAATGGACCCTAGCTTGGACAAGTGGTGGACCTTTGTTTCTCTCTATGTTTCAATAGAGTTAGCTTGGGCAAGAGGTGGACCTTGGAACCAAACCCCCATGTAAAACCTATCATGGTCACTCCAAGTGGTAATAAAGAATAACCTTTAAGATGTAGCCTTATAGGTTGGACAAGTGGTGGACCTTAACACGCGCATATTCTTAATATAATGACATAGAGTGGAAAAATGGTGAATCTTGAGACCAAACCACTCATGCTACTAGAGATAATAGGTTGGACAAGTGGTGGACCTTGAATGTAAACCCCCCATGTACAAAATATCATGGGTTTGAGGTATTTCAATGGAGCCTAGCATCTTGGAGACATGGTGTAGTTTGCTTCTCTTCATGTTTCAATGGAGCGTATCTTGGACAAATGGTGGAGCATCTTTCTCTCCATGTTTCAATGGACCCTAGCTTGGACAAGTAGTGGACCTTTGATTCTCTCTATGTTTCAATAGAGTTAGCTTGGACAAGTGGTGGACCTTGAAACAAAACCCCCATGTAAAACCTATGCTGGTCACTCCAAGTGGTGAGAAAGAATAACCCTTAAGATATAGCCTTATAGGTTGGACAAGTGGTGGACCTTAACACCCAAATATTCTTAATATAATGACATAGAGTGAAAAAGTGGTGAATCTTGAGACCAAACCACTCATGCTACTAGCGTTAATAGGTTGGACAAGTGGTGGACCTTGAATGTAAAGCCCCCATGTTTCAATAGAGTTAGCTTCGACAAATGGTAGAGGATCCTTCTGTCCATGTTTCAATGGAGCCCAGCTTGGACAAGTGGTGGACCTTTGTTTCTCTCTATGTTTTAATAGAGTTAGCTTGGACAAGTGGTGGACCTTGGAGCCAAACCCCCATGTAAAACATATCATGGACATTTCAAGTGGTGAGAAAGAATACCCTTTAAGATATACCCTTATAGGTTGGACAATGGTCGACCTTAACACCCGATCTTCTTAACGTAATCACATAGAGTGGAAAAGTGGTGAATCTTGAGACCAAACCACTCATGCTACTAGAGATAATAGGTTGGACAAGTGGTGGACCTTGAATGTAAACTCCCCATGTACAAAATATCGTGGGTTTAAGGTATTTCAATGGATCTTAGCATCTTGGAGACATGGTGCAGCTTGCTTCTCATCATGTTTCAATGGAGCCTATCTTGGACAAATGGTGGAGCATCCTTCTCTCCATGTTTCAATGGACCCTAGCTTAGACAAGTGGTGGACCTTTGCTTCTCTCTATGTTTCAATAGAGTTAGCTTGGACAAGTGGTGGAACTTGGAACCAAACCCCCATGTAAAACCTATCATGGTCATTCCAAGTGGTGAGAAAGAATACCCTTTAAGATATAGTCTTATAGGTTGGACAAGTGGTGGACCTTAACACCCAGATCTTCTTAATATAATGACATAGAGTGGAAAAGTGGTGAATCTTGACATCAAACCACTCATGCTACTAGTGATAATAGGTTGGACAAGTGGTGGACTTTGAATGTAAACCCCCCATGTACGAAATATCATAGGTTTAAGATATTTCAATGGAGCCTAGCATTTTGGAGACATGGTACAACTTGCTTCTCTTCATGTTTCAATCAAACCTGGCTTGGACAAATGGTGGAGCATCCTTCTCTCCATGTTTCAATGGAGCCTAGCTTGGACAAGTGGTGGACCTTTGATTCTCTCTATGTTTCAATAGAGTTAGCTTGGACAAGTGGTGGACCTTGGAACCATACCCCTATGTAAAACCCATCATGTGCATTCCAAGTGGTGGTAAATAATACCATTTAAGATATAGACTTATAGGTTGGACAAGTGGTGGACCTTAACACCCAGATCTTCTTAATATAATGACATAGAGTGGAAAAGTGGTGAATCTTGAGACCAAACCACTCATGCTACTAGGGATAATAGGTTGGACAAGTGGTGGACCTTGAATTTAAACCCCACATATACAAAATATCATGGGTTTAAGGTATTTCAATGGAGCCTAGCATCTCAAAGACATGGTGCATCTTGCTTCTCTTCATGTTTCAATGGAGCCTATTTTGGACAAATGGTGGAGCATCCTTCTCTCCATGTTTCAATGGACCCTAGATTGGACAAGTGGTGGACCTTTGCTTCTCTCTATGTTTCAATATAGTTAGCCTATATTAGACAATTAGTAGATCTCGAATCTCCCCATGTTGTCTAGAGCTGAGCTTGGACAAGTGGTGGACCTTACTTCTCCCTTCCCTTAGTTTACTAGCTTAAATGATCACTATGTATACTTGCTTAGATCTAGCTTGAACAAGTGGTGGAACTTGTATTCACACAAACTTAATCCATTACAAAAAAGTATATGTTAAAATAACATTTGGTTTTTTTTGTTTCAGGAAAGATGGCTCCAAAAAAACAGGTTGCAAGGGTTGCTGTCTCAGTTGACTATACTTGCAATGATCTTAGGAAATGGTATTTGGACATACATGGTATAGAGGGTGCACAATTTCATAAGGTGCATCTATTTATTGCCAAAAAGGAGAAAGACATCTTGTTTGAAGATGTTGGACAAGTTGTGGAAGCATCTATCTCTGTAGTTGATAGTCATCCAGAGGTGGAATGCATTGACATTATAGTTCCAATGAATCTAGAATTTCAACTATCTGCAGGAGCATATGCATTGGAGCGCATGTCTAGAAACAATGAAGAGACAATGTTTTCTCGAGGATGGAAGTTTGCAGAATCAAATCCAAATATCACAACAGATCAACTTCAAAGCTCCATCATTGCCACACTACAACGAAAAAAGGTGAAAGCTTCACGACCACCATCCACAAAGAAGCAAGCAAAAGTGCAGAAAGTAGAAGCTAAGCGAACTAGTTCCATTTTGGATGTAGACAAGGCATCTTTGGCATCCTCATCAACAGAGGGTTCAATGTCAAAGATGAGAATTGTGGATCCAGATGTTTTAGAAGCTGAGGCCATGAAAGGACAAGAAAAAGATACAGGTGGAATGAATAAGTACATAAATTATTTTCCTTTCCAATATAGGGAATTTGATATCCCTATTCAAAATTGTTGGCTTGCTCCTGATCACTATAATGCACGTATTATGGATAAAAAACACGCTGAAAGTGTGTTATTTGGATTTTCACGGAGTACGACCAAGCCTGTAGCATGTGCATATTTGATGCCTATTCGAAATGCAAAATCAAAGAAGGGGACTCCTTTGGCAGTAGAAGAGGTAGAGGAGCAAAAAATTAAAGATTATCATTATTGGATTCTTGATGGGCAGCATTCAATCTATGCAGCAAAAGTTTTGCTTCAAAATGAACAAAACAACAAAGAGATCTTTGAAAGACTGATTAGCGTGTATAAATGTAGAAAGGCTCGCATTGTTGTGAATGCTCCTCCATTTGTTGCAACTGCTATATCTGCCATTGCAAATGAGGAGGCTCAGGCATTGTATGTCAAGCAACCTTACAGCCAAATATTGAGACATTTACGGAGTCAATGGATCTTCTCAGGACGACCACTAAAGGCAGCAAGTGGAATTGCAGAGGGACATGCATCTCGTGTCGGATGGGATGTAAGTTATTTTCTTTGTCTTTTTGATAGTGTTTAATTAACAAATCTTGCTCAATAGTTTAATTATTTCTCTATTTATTTTTAGGCTTTTCTTCGATTGGCAAGAATGAGTGCAGCAGCAAGTTGGATTGCTAAACAGGCACACATGGTCACGTACTCTGATTTAATTTATGATTGCTGGATAAAAATCATTGAAAAGCTAGAAGAGGAGAATAAGAAACCCCCAACAACTGTATTTAGATACCTTTGTGGCCTTGAGGAATCAGAGGTAAAGACTATTCAAGAAGAGATTAGAGATGAGAAGATTTTACTGTCAAAGAGTGCAAAGGATGGTGATGCAACTGACATGTATGATCGAATCAAGCAGTTGAAGCAAGACAAATTGATTCAAGATGCACTTCTTGAAGGGTTCAACAATTTGAATGAGTCTTCACCATGTAAAGACTGGGAGGAGGTGGTCAAAATGTATAACATCAATGATGTTGTTTATAAAACAATTTTAAGTCTATGCGAGGAATGGATCAGATCTAGTTTGACGCGTGGAACAAAGAAAATGGCTTTTCCAGATGGAGCAATAAAATACATGCAATGGGCAATTCACCTTCAAAAGGAGAAAACTGAGCCTAGAGATTTGCCATGGTCAATCTATGTGGTGAGCCTACAAATGGAAGGCAATCTCTACTTGATGCGCCACTTCAATAATAAAGTGCCTATTGGCTTATGTGTTTTAGATATGACAAAAAACGTTGGAGGCAATTTGAAGTGGAGTGAGGAGACATTTAACAATGCTTTGGATGGGATCTTGGCTATTGCTGGAGGGTCAACAGATCCTGGATTTGTCTTTCTTGCATTTGTGGATTTCACTAACTTCACAAAATTGCAATGTGCCTTTCACGCCATGGGAGATAATCTGAGCTACCATTGTTGTGGTGCATTGTATCACTTTCCATCAGCTCCTTGCAAAGGAGCAATTCAATTCCTAACAGTTATTGCCTTCTTGGGACAAGGCAATGCATTTGAAGACCTGAGAAGAAGATCAGAGGAACATCCCATGCCAATTGATTGTTCTCTTCTTCAAGTAGCAGATAACGATATGTCAGATTTGCAATATTTGGAGGCCAAAATAAGAGCTTTGGTCAAGCACTACATTCGTACATATTGTTTTGAAGACCGCAAGCTTGTTGATGTTTTTGGTGATGGCTCCTTGGTTGCACAAGAAGGAATACAACAGAAAAAAGAAGTTATCTGCTTAATTGATAGTGTGGAGGAGGCAAAAAGCGTGGAGACCATGCTGCTAGACTTTGTTAAGTCTCATGAAGATATAGAAAAATGGGCTGGACTTCAACAATCCACTTCGCAATCAGGCGACATTGTGCCTGTTACAGAGGAGTGCTCTCCACAAAGAGAAGAACAACAACAACACCATCCTCTGTCAATGGAGGACTTTTTGGAAATGGAGACACGTATATTTTGAGTTTCTTGTGCATGTTAGTGTTTCTTGTTACTGATTTGATACTCTTAATGTTAGATTTTGCTTTATATAGTATTGATTGAGTTTGTATTTTTTATCTCAAGCATTCAAGGTTTGAATGTAAATAGTAAATTACTTGAGTTTTTGAATGGTGGATCTGTAGACTAAAACTATAACATTTAATACTCACAAAGACTTAATTACTTAAGAGCTTGAACTCAATAAGTTTTGGACCTTCTTGAAACTCTTTTATGTCCCTAGCTTAGAGAAGCATTGCACTCTTGATTATCTCCATACATGAAGGCAAGGTTGGACAAGTGGTGGACCTTCAAACCAGAATCTCTATGCAATAATAGGCAAGTGGTGGAGCTTGTTTTCTCCATGTTCCAATGGAGCCTAGCTTAGACAAACAATGGAGCTTGCTTCTCTCCATGTTTCAATGGATCCTAGCTTAGAAAAGTGGTGGAGCTTTGCTTCTCTCCATGTTCCAATGGACCATAGCTTAGACAAGTGGTAGACCTTGAAAAACACCCCCCGTATACAACATATTATGGGGTTTTCATGTTTCAATGGCTCCTAGCTTGGACAAATGGTAGAGCTTGCTTCTCTTTATGTTTCAATGGATCCAATCTTAGCCAAGGGGTGGACCTTGAAACAAGAATCCCCCCCCCCCATGTACAACATATTATGGGTTTTGAAAGCACTGGGAGAAAATAATAGCTTTGATAAGTGGTGGACCTTGCTTCTCTCCATGCTTCAATGGAGCCGAGGTTGGACACATGTTGGAGAGAAGATGGTTGCCCATGAAATAAGACCATGCATGCTATAATCAATCATATGTTGTACACATGGTGGACCTTGCAATTGTTTTATATGCCTAACTTGGACAAGTGGAGGACCCTTGATTACCTCCAGATATCAACAACAAGCCAATTTTGGACAAGTGTAGTACCACCAAACCAGAATCTATATGCTACAATAGAGTATAGGTAGGACACGCGATGAACCTTGATATCAAACCATCCATGCTACTAGAGATGATAGGTTTCACATGTGGTGGAACCTTGTATCAATGTTCTATGTGTAGTTTTTGACTAGTGATAGACCTTGAAA
Source organism: Adiantum capillus-veneris (assembly GCF_014529385.1). NCBI lineage: Eukaryota > Viridiplantae > Streptophyta > Polypodiopsida > Polypodiales > Pteridaceae > Adiantum > Adiantum capillus-veneris. The sequence goes on from NC_140955.1 coordinate 85,219,264, forward strand.
CTAATCCCTCTAGGCTACAAGAAAAAAGAGATGGATGAGGAGGCTAGACTACTTTTGTTGCATCAATGCATCCCATGTTACCACATATACTATAGGGTTCTTGGATAAGTGTTGGATCTTGTGTCAATGCTCCATGTCTAGCTTGGACAAGTGGTGGACCTTGGTTCTCTCTATGCTTCAAATGGGCAATAGATTGGAGACACAGTGGCCTTTTTTTTCCAATGATTTTATTTTTTGGAAACCTTGGAGGCACCATGTAAGAGGCACTCTAAGTCTTCCATACAATGGACCTATTGGACTATAAAATAATGATATCTTTCTTTGATATTGTCATTATTTTATGCATAATATTTTCTTCTTTTTGCAGACACAAAGGAGTTAAGTGATATAAAAACTAGATGTATTTCACACTATGATTGGCATGAAGATCCTTTTGGGACACCAACTTTTCCTATTCCCAAAGATGTAATTTTCCATATTAACGGTGTGGATTTTGAAGTGCGACTTTCATGTATTGAAGGAGCTGGTTATGGGCTATTTGTGCATACTACCCTGGAAAGTGGTTTGACTATTCTAAACTATGGAGGGCATAAGTATAGATTTCAAGACTGGAAAAAGATATGCAAAATATTTCCAAGAGCTTATAAATATTCTCTTCTAGAGGATCCAAACATAGAAGAAGAGGAAGATCAATCATACATTATTGGTTGTGTAGAAGAAGGAAACGTGTCGGGCTATATAAATAGTTCTCACAGTACAAATGTCTGTCCCAACGTACGCTATACATTTGATCCAAATTTTCCACCTTGGCATAAATGCACCTCTTCACACATCAAGTCAGAAGAATATGGCCATGTATGCATTGAGACTATTTGTCAAGTTGAAGCAGGAGAAGAGTTGTTTGCTGACTATAACTTTACTTGACATTGTAAAGTATTGTACATGGATGGAAATCTCAAGTACATGCATCATTTTCATTTTTCATGGATGAAATATCAAGTGAATATAACATTTGATTATTGTTTAGTTTATGCTCAACGAGAATCTAGAGTGCTCTTATGCTTTGTGTGTTGTCTAACATATTTGACTACCTTGGCCATAGAATCTTGATTCTACTCTAGATTTGTGATAAATCTTACCAAAATTTAATCAATGTCTAGGTTGGACAAGTGGTGGGGCTTCAAACATTATTGTCTTAAACAAGTGGAGTTATCTTACTTGAATAAGTGGTGGCCTTTGAATCCAAATCTAAGCCAAATCTCTAATTATTTTCTTGTAGTCTAGGTTGGACATTTGGTGGACCTTGTATCCATGTTTCCTCAACAAGGGTGGCTTTTAGCTTTCACTTTAAGTACTCATCTTTAATAAAGTGTAGGATGGAAAATGTTGAGTTAGTAGATTGTATTTTAGACAAGTGGTGTTTGGTGTACGAATGCTGAAAATGGTTGCAAGGATTCTAACAATGACTTTACCTTAAATAAATTTCTTACTAGGAGTTCTACATATAAATATGGTGAATAAAATTCTAGTGGTTTTGAGATACCATTTGTGTGTGTGTTTTCTTAGATTCACAAACTGGGATGGATAATGCTCCTATGGTTCAGTCAACAACTATAGAATCCATAGATTCTATGGTTTCTAAAGTGCCCAAGATGGATGATATTTCTATACTAGAGTCTAGTGTTGTGCAACTTGAGAAAGCTTCCAATAATGAGAACCAAGAAATCGATGCTTCAAAAATGCAACATACATCAAAAGAGATTGAAAAGTCCACTCACGAGCTATTGCCAATTGGTACTACGTCATGTAGCGTAGATGTTGAGAAATCCTTGCTTACAATTATATTGGATTTAAATGGTCTATTGTTGAAACGTTCCCCTCAACCATCCTCACACCACAACTCAGTGCAAATGGATTCAAAAAGATATATTATACTCAGGCCAGGTTGCATCCAATTCTTGAAGACTATTTTACAAAGGTTTAATGTTGCAATTTGGTCGACAGCTACTAGGAATAATGTGTATCAAATCCTTGCAGCACTAAACAACTTAGCTGAGGATACATTGCCTTTCTTTGCAATTTGGTCGCAAGATGTTTGCTACACCGCTCAAACTCAAAAATTGTTTAGACCCAACAATCCAAACGTTGAGGCAATGTTTAAGCCTCTAGCCAAAATTGCCATGGGGTTTGAATGTGATCCACAAAGAACAGTGCTTATTGATGACTCTCCTTACAAGGGATGTATTTCACCAGCAAACAATTGCATTTTTCCACCACAATTTGATGCTGAGAAGATGGTTGACAATATGCTCTTGGAGGAGCTACTGCCATACTTGATTCAGCTTGATGAGAGAAGGGATGTGCGTGATTTAGTTGCTTCTAATCGTTATGGACAACCTATAGTGACAAATGATAGTGAATACAAACAAATCATGGAGTATTGGAAGCAGAAAAATGATGTTTGGTCAGCTAAGGTGTTCTTTACAAGAAGAATACCACCTGCAAAAGGTGACAGAGATGAAACTATCATTGAAGATGCAAGTGACACAAGCCACCGCAATGAAATGAGAAGAGCCCAAATACAAGAGATCTTGGCAAAGGAGCGTACACCCATTGAAAGCATGAAGGCGTCACAATTGACCACTTTAGCTAGGCAATTGGGTTGTAACACAAAAGGAGTTTTGAAGGCAACCACAGCAAAGGCTTATATAAATAAGGTGAAAGCTGAGAACAATCTTCTAAGGTTGGATAGAAAGCAACCCTAAGGTACTAGTGACATGTCATATATTCTTGATACACATGCTTGAACACTCATGTGCATGGTATCTAACAAATCTTTCTTTTTATTCCTTCTTGCAGGATCTTACAAAGGATACTACTAGATGGAGTTCAATCAATAGAGATTTTGATATTTTTGCTCAAAATAATGAAGGAGTCACCTACATTTTTTGTTTATCAATTTCTTGAGAGACTTTATTTTAGTTTGTAATCATCAAATGAAATGAAAAGTATCCTTCTTATTAAGATTGTTGATCTTTCTCTTGTTCAAACCTTTCAATTGTGATTTATAGTTTTGTTAGCATGAGATTGTGCTTTTTTAGTTTGAAAAAAACTGTCAAAGATCCAAGTCTTTTTGGCTTTACTTAAGTTATTAATTGTGAAAGATCCAAATCTTTTTGCTTTACTTAAGTTATTGATTGCCTATGTAATAGTCCTTAAAACAATATCGGATGGCTTTCTTGCTCCCATGTCTCACATTGGTCTTTAGGTAAGACAAGTGGTGACCTTGAAAGTATGGTCTCATATCTCGATCAAGTGAAGAGACATGAAGCTTAAATATCACTACTATGTATCTAGTGTTAAACTCCATCGAGACAAAGACTAGATAGCCAAATTGCAGTCGAGCTTCACTACAAGAGGTTGTGTGTTCTTGTGACGCTGTTAGTGACGGAAATACACTGGGTTTTTATAACCCCCGGCGTCGCTAAAACCGTCGCTAAGAGCGTCGCTACGAGAGCGTCGCTATAACCGTCGCTATAGGCGTCGCTATATGCGTCGCTATATGCGTCGCTATAAGCGTCGCTATAAGCGTCGCTATATAGCGACGCTCATAGAGACGCTCATAGCGACGATTATAGCGACGTTTACACAGAAGACTATAGCGACGCTCATAGCGACGCCACAGAGCCATAAATAGCGACGCTTATAGCGACGCCCGAGAGAATTTTTTTTTGGTGGCAGGGCATTGAATGCCCTGCCACTCATCAACCATATTGTACTTGATTCACTTTTTAAAAAAAGTGCAAAGGTAGATAAGAGACCCAAAATAGTCACCCACAAGACGCATTGTTTGCAAAATTGACAATTGTACACATCATAGGCAAAATGAATTGATTGGCAAATGTAATAATGACAATTGTACAACATCATAGGCATAAAGAATTGATTGGCAAAAGGAACTGCGGTGACAAATGTAATAATATACATGGTTCAAAAAGACGTATAAAATCCGTCTCATGATACATAAGCTATGAGAAACCCTAAACTAATGCTATCTAGCTACGGCTAAACTGACGTCGTCTAGTCAGACGTCTCATCGCGTCCAAGCGGCGTATCTGTCGGATTCTGCAAAAAAAGACAATAAGACAGCTTTCAGTAAGTATAAACATATAACGACATTTATAAAACAATACAAAAAATAAAAAAGAGTAAACCCTAATACTAACCATGCCGCCGCGAGAACTGAGAATGTCCATCAAGGCGTTTAAGCCCTTCCTGCCTGCGTACTCGCGCTCGTACGGTGTGGGATCACGTCCTGTCATCGACCACTGTCAAAACATACAAAGATTTCATTATGTTAGAATTAAAAAACTCATAAACCCTAAACTATCGAACATAAAGAGCAATGTGAAAACACTTACAAAATCGGCCTCAAATGATGCCCATCCACCGCTCCCCAAGTGGTGCGAGCTCCCTGCCTCTACTCGTGCTCTGGCTGCATCCTTTTGTTGCTTCCACTTGTCGGGATTCTCGCGCGCTGCTTTCTTCGCATTCTTCCAATCTTCTTTGGCCAGCCAATCTGGCCTGTTCCACCCATTCTTGATTGCTTTTTGCACTTCGGAACGCTTGTGTTTGCAGTATTCGCGCATTCGAATCTTCATCAGGTCTTCATTAAAGCGCTGATCCCGTGTTGGAACGGAAAACTTATCATGAAGTATGCTGATGACTCTGTTTTTTAAATCACTTGGTACTTCACTCCATTTGTTTAGTATGTAGTGTCTAAACAGCTGAGAGCAAAGACCACGCATGCGCGAGATCACCTTCTTGCCGTCATCATCCATGATGATGCCGCCGCTGATGTCGACGGAGTAAGGCAAGCCCTCTGGCCGGTGACGCGTGAACCTGGGTGTCCCGGCAGGGGTCTCTAGCGGCGTGTCGATGGGGGTACGGACGTCAGGTGTCTCCACCGGCGTCTGGGCCCCGAAGCGAGGAGTGTCGAGTGGGGTGGCTCCTGGCGAAGTAGGTAGAGGTGTGTAGCTTCTAGGAACAGTCAGCCGTGCAAAACCTGGCGTAGATGGCGATGCTGTGGCTGGTGTGGGGGCGGGCAAAGAAGGGGAGGGTAAAGAGCCTCGTCGAACACGAGGCGGTGTGGAGGCATCGGTGGCGGAATCCCCACAACAACCGTCACCGCCGCCACTAGAGCGCCGGTGTCTAGACGAGTGTGAAGCTCGTCTCGTCGACGCCGAAGCTTCGGAGCGCGCCGAATGCTCCGAAAGAGAGGGAGATGCGGATGGAGTAGGAACGCGCGATGATGCGCCGGAGCGATGACGCTCCACGTACCACTATCTCTGCTGCGGTGACAAAGAAGAAAGAAACTCCTCATCATCCATACCTGCATTAAACACACGAATATTTAAACTTAATATTGAATGAATAGAGTAGACAATGACGCAAAGACCATTAAATACAATGACATAATGAAGCATATAAATACAATGACGCAATGAATTGAGTGATAGAAGAGGCAAGTCGAAAACTCAGAATTTTCAATCAAAAGATGTGAGCGCGAGTAGAAAAGAGCGTTATACACCATGGAAGGTACTTAGAGAGCCAGAGCTTTTACAACACGGAGCAAAATTGTTCAAATACAATATTTGTGGCTTTAAGAGATCTCTCTCTCATCCTCGCATAACTCAGCATAACTTCCTATATCTATATAGAGCTCTCCGTTTAAACACATATCCTCTGTTTCATTTTGTAGCTCCTCTGCATGCACCCCATATAGAGTAGTAGCATCTTGATGCTCGTCTGGCACCACCGCAACGGCTTCTGATTGAGCATCTTCTCTGATCTCCTCCATTGACGTCTTTGTGATTGGCACATGGTAGCCTTCATACGTCCTTGCACTACGAGGGGCTACCTCTATGACGTACCACCAGTTTGATGTAGACTTTGTAGGATGAAATATTACCTGCCAGAGCCACATAACTTACATGAGAGCTTTCAAGCACATAACTTGTAAAAGAGAGATGTTAACTATTTACATACTCTTGTTCACAATGCTCGGGTAGTACGAAAGTTTCTCTTAGGTCAGTCCATTTCTTAGTAGAATCCACCTCAAGAAAACCAGACTCTCCTCTACGCACAGTAGCGTTGCGACCCTCCATGATTATCTTAAACCATTGCACGTCGAACAAGTCGACAAAAAATCCTCTGTAATCGATCCTCAAAATCTCTTGCAGCGTGCCGAAGTAAGTGAGTTCCGCCACCACAGGATCTGCATCAGAGGAACGTCGTCGACTAGACTGTTCAAATTTTGCCATGATTCCACAATCTTGAGTAAAACGCTTTTTGTCGATTCGTTCCACCCTAAAATGTCGACCTTTACACCATGCTGCTGTGTATGACTTATACTACAATGAACAAAGATTATGAGTGGCCGTTCAAACGTTTATAAATAAAGTCACTTGCTAGTCGTACATTGCAAACTTACCTTGGTCGCGCAACCCCGAGAGTACTCCCACTCTTCTTCAGTCACTTCGTCACCGCATTGTTGTGCGCTTTTCAATTGGTTGTGCAACCATCTTAAGCTCATGAAGGTTGGTAGGCTCTCCAGAACCGCTGGATAGTGCATCGGTGGTTGTCTTCCCCGTCTCCACTCGATTCGTGCCCTTTGTCGCTCTTGCTTTGCATCCTCATATTGTGAAATCCACTTTTGTATCACTGGATTGTGAAGCATGCAAAATCGGTTGATTCTAGCCTCTAGATCTTCCGTCATCTTCTTCTCAACACCGAGATTGCACATGACGATCCCAGATATGCGCTCATCATCTATGGTTCGCCATAGTGTGTCCGGGGATTTATCAAATCCATCTAGCCACTCTCCAATGTACACTAGGGACTCTGATACCAACCAACCTTCTGCCATGCTACCCTCCGGACGTGCCTTTTGACGCACATATCCCTTAAGCGTTTTCATGAAACGCTCTAAGAAGAACATCCATGTGGAATGAACTGTGCCAGCTATTTCCACCTCATCAACTATGTGAACAAGAAGATGCACCTGAATGGTTAGCATTGTAGTAGGAAAATGTTTCTCAAACATGCACACAAGCTCCGCAGCATTTAGTTTGGCGAATGGTATGGAGTCTACGTTGATCTCCTTTTGTGAGATCCATTGCACTAGCTTTGCAAGTTTGTAGATTGTGTTACGGATGTCGAGAGACAAACATCCCTCAATGGCAACCGGTAAAATAAACTGTAAAGTATGTGCAGCAATGATATTAAAGTCCACATTTTATGCAATGATATTAAAGTCTTGGGCTCCTGTGAAAATCCATGGTGCTTTAGGGAGTTTTATCGATCCATCAGACGCTGTTTGCGGCCAATATTGCTCCATACGATCCACATTTCTAAGGTCAACTCTGGCTCCCAAAGTATCTTTCTTGCGGGTCAGATGGTCCCATAGTAGATTACCCACATTCTTGAATATGTGCATTGGATCGAGCAAGTGATTGATCATGAGTCGGGGCTAGTATGGTAACTCGTACCATAGAGATAGTCTCTTCATCCCTGGAGGCAATCCGTCATCGCACATCTCCTTCTGCTCTAACCATGCTTGTGCAGACATCCTTGGTGGCTCTCTTCCCAAAAAGCCATCGCGTAACACATGATTCTCTGGAAGATACGCTTGATGACCTTCGTAGATTTGCTTCTTCAGTGAGGGTGCCCTACGTGCATTCAGTCTAGGTCCACATGTGACACATGCTCTGTATCCGCTTGTTTGAAGCCCTGCATGTATACACATGATAATAGATCAACTATGGGAAAAAACAAGATTTACAGTGTCTGAGTGAGGAGTGTCAATAGATCACCTGAGCATTCTGTTAGCCCGGGATAGTCATGCATGGTCCACATTAGAATGCCTCTGATCAAAGCATTCCGTCGTCCTGTGTGTCGGCTCATATCCACCACCTCTATGCCAATCCACAATTGTTGTAGCTCTTCCAATAGTGGACGAAGATACACATCCATATTCCCCACTTTATATCGCACTGGCACAATCAAGCTTAGCCATAGGTGCCCCTTCTTCGTAGTCAACCACGGGGGAATGTTGTAGTTGACGATGACAACGGGCCATACACTGTAAGATGTTGATCTTTGACCAAATGGATTTATGCCATCCATAGCCAGGCCTAAGCGCAAATTTCGAGCTTCCCTGGCAAAATCCGACCATGTTCCATCTATATATTTCCACACTACGCAATCTGCAGGAATTCGTAGCACACCATCCGAAGATTTATTCTCCTCATGCCATGATGCTAGGGCGGCCATGGACTTACATTCAAAGAAATGCTTGATGCGAGGAAGCAGAGGGAAATGTCGCAAAACCTTTTTTGGAATTTTTGTCCCGTGGAGATCTACTCGATATCTTTCGGAATCACATTTCGGACACTTCTCCATGTCTATGTATTCCCCTCTGAAAAGAATGCAGTCATTAGGACAAGCGTGGATAGAATTGTAATCCATCCCCAAGTTTCGCAAAATCTTTCTTGCTTCATCTCGGGAATCTGGCATCACATTGTCAGCTCGTAGTATGTGCTCTTTCAACAATCTACACAACATAAAAATATGATACAGTCGTGTAAAAATCTATCAGATCATTATACATTTAGAGTTTTATTAAAGTAAACTAATTGTAATAGATCACCTGAAAAGCGCTGTGACGCTAGTGTCATTCCATCCAAACTTTGCCTGCATGTTGAGAAGAACCAGGAGTGCTTTCAATCTAGACATACGTGCTCCATTATACAATGGCGTATCGGCTTCACTTTTCATATCATCATAGATAAGCCTTTCTGAATCCATGATCGTCTCGATCATTTCATCAATCTCGGGATCAAACATTGCCTCGTTGGGAATGTGCTCTGCATGATCATCCCCCGAGTTGTCAGAGGCTACATCTTGTGGCCTCACATATGCTGCTTGACCAAAGCGCCTGCGAACACGTCTATTGGGTTGCAAGATTGCTGCTTGTTGGCCAACGTCAGAGTCCGACGAGTTATAATTGGCAACAACTCGATCTATAATAGATGGATCGAACTCGCCAAATTCACGAACGTGCTGCAAAGAAACACGTCTTGTCCGTCGCACAGCATGCTTGCATTGATTACAAGGACATAAGACCCTCGTTGAGAGATAGGTGTTTCGGTTGGGCGGTCCCACATCCTCGTCGCTACTCATAATGAGGATAAAAAACTTATAACCTGGACAACAAATTTAATATTCTATTGGCATTCTTCGTCTTATCTCTCTCTCTCTCTCTCTCTCTCTCTCTGTCTCTCTCTCTCTCTCTCTCTCTCTCTCTCTCTCTCTTTACCTCACATTCTCTAGTCATGTCCAATCCCCGCACACCTCGGTCTAGAGGTGCACGGAGATCAGAACCACCGGGTTATAATCTCGTCTTTATTGGTCAATACCTATATTTGTGGGTACAAGAAATCTACACACCCACGTCTACATGATACTGCATGTAGTGGACAAAACCCCTTTGCCTCTTCTCTAGCTGTAGCACTTCACAACATCTTAACATCTTTTCACAGTAGATCTTTTCACTGTTCGTCTAACTCTAAACCCTAAACCGTAAGTAATTCTTGCGTGGACTCGATCTAACGTAAATAAGCGTAAATCTAAATAAACGCAAATCTAACTAAAAATAAACCTAAATCTAATTTAACGTAAGTCTACATCTAACCTAATCTTTAACGTCTTTTGGGATAGTTTCCTACGACGTTAAAACTCTCTTCTTCTTGTGTGTGTGTGAGTGTGTGTGGGTAAACCTAAATAAACCTAAGTCTAATCTAATATAACATAAATCTAAATCTAACGTAAATTATGTTATATTAAAAACAAAGAACTAAACTAACAGGGATTATAAGAACCTTAAAACTGATTTAACACATATTTTTTCACATAACTCGGCAAGAGTTGGCATTCTCATCACTAAAGATGTGAGAGTTAACTTCCGGCGGTGACGCTGCCTCATCTCCATCCACATCTGATGACAGCAATTGGCCCTTTAGACCGTTCTTGCTCTTGTTACTAACTTTGAAGTTGCTGTTGAATGACTAGAGGTTGTCTAGATGGTCATTGTGTCGGGGATGTAGTGACTCTTGCCGCTCTGAAGATCCACCTTCTTCCCTATCTTCTGAAGACATTTCACCAATACTTTTGGATCGATGGAGCCCACCATGAGTGAAGGCAGCAATACCCTATATTCCATTGAGGGCTTTCTTCACCCGCTTCATGCAGGCATCACAGTCTATGGAGACCTAAATCTAATCTAATATAACGTAAATCTAAATCTAGCGTAAATAAACGTAAATCTAGTTAAAAATAAACCTAAATCTAATTTAATGTAAGTCTACATATAACCTAATCTTTAACGTCTTTTAAGATAGTTTCCTACGACGTTATAACTCTCTTCTTCTTGTGTGTGTGCGCATGTGTGGATGTGTGTGCCAATAAAAAGAGATAAATGGTATAACCTTTCTATCACCCATGCCAAGTATGATAGATTGATTATGCCATTTCCCTCTTGAATAATAGGTCTTGAGTTCAACTCCTCGTCGGCTAGATCTTTAGTTCTTTTAATTTTAATTAGTTTCCTACGACGTTAAATTAGTTTCTCTCTCTTTCTCTCTCAATGTGTGTGCGTTTTTTTGGATCGTATGCATGTTTTCTCTCTCTTTTCCTCTCTCAATGTGTGCGTTTTTTGTTTATGCATGTTCTCTCTCTCTTTTCCTCTCTGAATGCGTGCGTTTTTTGTTTATGCATGCTCTCTCTCTCTTTTTCTCTCTCAATGTGTGTGTGCATTCTTTGTTTATGTATGTGTGTGTGCGTTTTTGTTTTTGTTTGTACTCTCTCTCTCTCTCTCTCTCTCTCTCAAAAACACTATGTGTGTGTGTGTATGTGTGTGTGTGTGAGAGAGAGAGAGGGAGAGAGAAAGAGGGGAAGGGAACATGAGAATGAGGAGAGGGAAGGAGCATACCTGGCTCTCCTTCCTCTCCTCGTGTGTGTGTGTGTGTGTGTGGAGAAGAAAAAAAGAGAGAGGGAGAGAGAAAGAGGGGAAGGGAACATGAGAATGAGGAGAGGGAAGGAGCATACCTGGCTCTCCTTCCTCTCCTCGTGTGTGTGTGTGTGTGTGTGTGGAGAAGAAAAAGAGAGAGAGAGAGAGAGAGAGAGAGAGAGAGAGAGAGAGAGTGAGGGAGAGCATTACCTGCTCCTTGCTTGAGGGCGCCGAAAAACTCAGATCTGAGATTTGAGTTTTTAGGCGCGCCCGGTTATTTTTTTAGCCCAGCCGGCATCGCTATGAGCGTCGCAAATGTCTTTGTAAATTTGCGACGCTCATAGCGACGCTGGGAATTTTTTTTTTGAGCGTCGCTGTGTGAGCGTCGCTAATATGAATAGCCTCTTGTAGTGTTTAAGTGAAAAATCCATTTGAGCTAAGGTAAAACTTATAGTGCCTCATTTTTCTAGGATTCTACCCCATCAAGGAAGTTAGAATCTAGCACAAACCAATTAAGACTCTTTTGGAGCCTAGATAGGACAATTCGTGGAACTTATGAAACTTATTATTGAGTTAGAGTCTAGTTTAGATAAGCAAAAGATCTTCAAACCAGCACTTGACTTTCTTACTATTCAATATTCAAAGTCCCTTGAGGCTAACAAATTACATACCCACTTGTAACCTAACTAATGAGTAATTATATAGATCTAAGCAAGTATATATAATGAGTCTTCAAACTAATAATCCAAGGGAAGAGAGTAGCAAGGTCCACTACTTGTCCAAGCTCAGCTCTAGACAACATAGAAAGATGCTAGTTCTACTAATTGTCTAATTATAGGCATGGAGAAATGATAGAAGGTTGACCACTTGTCCAACCTATCATCTCTAGTAAGATGGGAGGTTTGGCCTTAAGATTCACCATGTAACCAACCTATACATCATTGTATTATGAAGAGTAAAAAAGCAAAGCTCCACCACTTGTCCAAGCTAGTTCTAAAACCCACATGGAGATAAGCAAGCTCCACCATTTGTCGAATCTCTCTTCCATTAAAACATGAAAAAACTCAGCTATGTTGTACAGGGGGACTTTTTTCCAAGGTCCACCACTTGTCCAAGCTAGGATCCCTAGTAGCACGAGTGGTTTGGTCTCAAGATACACCACTTGTACACTCTATGTCATTATATTAAGAAGAACTATGTATTAAGGTCCACCACTTGTCCAACCTATAAGGTTATATCTTAAATGGTATCCTTTCTCACCACTTGAAATGCCCATGATATGTTTTACACGGGGGTTTCATTCCAAGGTCCACCACTTGTCCAAGCTAACTCTATTCAAACATAGAGAGAAGCAAAGGTCCACCACTTGTCCAAGCTAACTCTATTCAAACATAGAGAGAAGCAAAGGTTCACCACTTGTCAAAGCTAGGCTCCGTTGAAGTATGGAGAGAAGTAACCTCCATCATTTTTCCAAGATAGGTGCCATTCAAACATGGAAAGAATCAAGATCTACCATGTCTCCGAGATTCTAGGCTCCATTGAAACACCCTAAAACCATGATATTTTGTACATGGGGTGTTTATATTCAAGGTCTACCACTTCTCTAACGTATTATACCTAGTAGCATGAGTGATTTGGTCTTAAGATTCACCACTTATCCACTCTATGTCATTATATTAAGAATAACTGGGTGTTAAGGTCCACCCTTGTCCAACCTATAAGGGTATATCTTAAATGGTATCCTTCACCACTTGTCAAGGTCCATCACCACTTTTCCAACCTATAAGGTTATATCTTGAATGATATTTTTCCTCATCACTTGTAATGTCCATGCTATGTTTTACAAAGGGGTTTTGTTCCAAGACCCACCACTTGTCCAAGCTAACTCCATTAAAACATAGAGAGAAGCAAAGGTCCACCACTTGTCCAAGATAGGCTCCATTGAAACATGGAGAGAAGGATGATCCACCATTTCTCCAAGATAGGTTCCATTGAAACATTGAGAGAAGCAATCTCCACCATGTCTCCAAGCTAGGCTCTATTGAAATACCCTAAACCCATAATTTTGTACATGAGGGGTTTACATTCAAGGTCCACCACTTGTCCAACCTATTATCCCTAGTTGCAAGAGTGGTTTGGTCTCAAGATTCACCACTTGTACACTCTATGTCATTATATTAAGAAGAAATATATGTTAAGGTCCACCATTTGTCCAGCCTCTAAGGTTATATTTTAAATAGTATCCTTTCTCACCACTTGAAATGCCCATGATATGTTTTACATGGGGGTTTCATTCCAAGGTCCACCACTTGTCCAAGCTAACTCTATTAAAACATATAGAGAAAGAAAGGTCCACCACTTGTCCAAGCTAGGCTCATTGAAACATGGAGAGAAGGAACCTCCACTCTTTCTCCTAGATAGGCTCCATTGAAACATGGAGAGAAATAAGCTCCACCATGTCTCCAAGTTGCTAGGCTCCATTGAAATACCCAATACCCATAATTTTTTGTACATGGGGGGTTTACATTCAAGGTTCACCACTTGTCCAACCTATTATCCCTAGTAGGTTTGGTCTCATGATTCACCACTTGTCCACTCTATGTCATTATATTAAGAGGAATTAGGTGTTAAGGTCCACCACTTGTCCAACCTATAATGTTATAGCTTGAATGGTATTTTTTCTCACCACTTGTAATGCCCATGACATGATTTACATGGGGGTTTTGTTCCAAGGTACACCACTTGTCCAAGATAAATCTATTGAAACATAGAGAGAAACAAAGGTCCACCACTTTTCCAAGCTAGGCTGCATTAAAACATGGACCTTAATACCAAATTATTTCTAGTAGCATGAGTGATATTTTGTACATGGGGCGTTTACATTCAAGGTCCACCACTTGTCCAACCTATTTCCCTAGTAGGTTTGGTCCCAATTTCACCACTTATCCACTCTATGTCATTATATTAAGAATAATTGGGTGTTAAGGTCCACCACTTGTCCAACCTATAAGGTTATATATTGAATGGTATTTTTTCTCACCACTTGTAATGCCCATGATATGTTTTACATGGGGTTTTTGTTCCAAGGTCCACCACTTTTCCAAGATAACTCTATTCAAACATAGAGAGAAACAAAGGTCCACCACTTGTCCAAGTTAGGCTCCATTGAAACATGGAGAGAATGATGCTGCACCATTTATCCAAGATAGGCTGCATTGAAACATGGAGAGAAGCAAGCTTTACCATGTTTCCAAGCTAGGCTCCATTGAAACACTCTAGGGGGTTTTATTTCAAAGCCCACCACTTGTTTAACCTATTATCCCTAGTAGCATGAGTGGTTTGGTTTCAAGATTCACCACTTGTACACTCTATGTCATTATATTGTGTTAAAGTCCACCACTTGTCCAACCTATAAGGTTATATCTTAAATGGTATCCTTTCTCGCCACTTGAAATGCCCATGATATGTTTTACATGGGAGTTTCATTCCAAGATCCACTACTTGTCCAAGCTAACCATATTCAAACATAGAGAGAAACAAAGGTCCACGACTTGTCCAAGCTAAGCTCCATTGAAACATGGAGAGAAGGAACCTCCACCATTTCTCCTAGATAGGCTCCATTAAAACATGGAAAGAAGTAAGTTCCACCATGTCTCCAAGATGCTAGGCTCCATTGAAATACGCAAAACCCATGATATTTTGTACATGGGTGATTTACATTCAAGGTCAACCATTTCTCCAACCTATTATCCCTAGTAGGTTTGGTCTCACAATTCACCACTTTTCCACTATATATGTCATTATAATAAGAGGAATTGGGTGCTAAGGTCCACCACTTGTCCAGCCTATAAGGTTATACCTTGAATGGTATTTTTTCTCACCACTTGTAATGCCCATGACATGCTTTACATGGGGGTTTTGTTCCAAGGTTCACCACTTGTCCAAGCAAATTCTATTGAAACATAGAGAGAAACAAAGGTCCACCACTTTTCCAAGCTAAGCTCCATTGAAACATGGACCTTAATACCAAATTATTCATAGTAGCATGAGTAATATTTTGTACATGGGGGGTTTGCATTCAAGGTCCACCACTTGTCCAACGTACTTTTCCTAGTAGGTTTGGTCGCAAGATTCACCACTTGTCCACTCTATGTCATTATATTAATAATAATTGGGTGTTAAGGTCCACCACTTTTCCAACCTATAAGGTTATATATTGAATGATATTTTTTCTCACCACTTGTAATGTCCATGATATGTTTTACATGGGGATTTTGTTCCAAGGTCCACCACTTGTCCAAGCTAAATGTGTTCAAACATAGAGAGAAACAAACGTGCACCACTTGTCCAAGATAGGCTCCATTGAAACATGGAGAGAATGATGCTCCACCATTTATCCAAGATAGACTCCATTGAAACATGGAGAGAAGTAAGCTCCACCATGTTTCCAAGATGCTAGAGTCCATTGAAATACCCAAAACCCCTGATACTTTGTAGATGGGGGGTTTACATTCAAGGTCCACCACTTGTCCAACCTATTATCCCTAGTAGCATGAGTGGCTTGGTCTCAGGATTCACCACTTGTCCACTCTATATCATTATATTAAGAAAAATTGAGTTTCCATATCTAAATGGATCTTTGCTTGGATAAGTGGTAGACCTTGAGACCTAAATACCCATTCTACACTAGAGCATTGGTTAAGCCTTATACACTTCAAGCATACCTTTAACAACAAGTAGTAGTTATTAGTTGACTTAAGTCTAGTTGAACTCCATGGTATTGAGACTAAGAGAGAGTGTAGCATAAAAAAGAGTCAGGATTTTAATTTGACTTTCTTTCTATTAATGAGTAGATCATAGATGGATTTTGGTATCTAATAAAACCTTAGGGTAGACAATGTAAAACTCATGTCTATTGTTGTGTTTGCATTAAGTGTTCTTGTTCTTTAATTTCAGAACCATTACAGAAAAATGGATTGGCTATATGCTGGCATAAATTGAAGAAAACTATTGAATTACCCATCCAACCTCCTCCAAGACCTTGTCCAAGGAATGAATCACCTCCTTATCACCTACCACTTGCTTTCAAGGACATCAAAAGAGCACTTATCTTGGATCTAGAGGGGTTACTTCTCAAGACAGTTGAAATGAAACATGGAGATTCTATGCCATCTTGGGCTCAACACATGCGACTTGTGGAGGACAAAGATGAAGTTTATCATGTGGTGCGACCAGACGCACAAAGTTTTTTGGATTTTTGTGCTGAATACTTTGAGCTATGGATATGGAGCTGCTATAACTTAACAAGGGTGCAACGCATCACACAAAAATGTTTTCCTGAGTAGTATACCAAGTTCAAGGTGTTTATGAGTAACAAAAATTACCAAAATCCAAATATCATGTTAGGATTTACAAGGGTTTATCACAAAAATCTGAGTGATATTTGGAAGATATTTGAGGATTTGGATGCAAACAATACCTTAATTTTTGATGACACTCCATATAGGGTGATGTGGAACATGCCAGGGACATATCTTATATTTCCAAAGATGTGGAGGCAAACTTCCGAGCAACTTCAAAACTTCTTGCAGAGAACCATAGTTCCATGGTTGGTAGGATGGTTGTATGCAAGAGATAAGAGAGTCTATACATACAACACAATTGTAAATCAGTATAGTGATTCTGAGACAAATTATGTCCTTGGTGTGTACTTGTCAACACGAAAGCATTGAATAAATATGGCTATAAGATGCTTTTTTTATTCTAGTGTGTATCTTTCAACATTTGTATAATTTGATATAGTCTTTTTAAAAAAAAAAAAAAGGTGTGTCAATTTTATGAACACTTGAATGGAGTGCACCCTACTCTAAGGGGACTTCAATGTACTATTGGAGTGCATCCTATTGTAAGGGGACTCTGATGTATTAATAGAGTGCACCCAAATTTTTGGGGACTCATTTTTTATTTGATTGGGGCCTATGTTGGGTCATATAGTAAAAGAAATTCATTTTTTGTCAATTCATATCGATGTTGCATTTATTTGGAACTATGAAAGAATTGATGTTTGATGTCAAAATAAAACTTGTAAGTGTGGATCAGAGAATTCATGGACTTTAAATATGTGAGAGGGATCTTTTTATTGGGCACAAATGTTTGCTTCAAGAATTTTGTCATTACATACTTTATGTGAAAGAGTTTTAGAACCTAAAAGACTTTGAAAACAAAACTATGGAATCTAAGTGCATGTATTCTTGAATGGCTTGAAAGTTGATGTATACATGCATGTCGCCTTGATGAAGATTTAGATCTGACAAAATGGAAAGATATAATTCTTGGACGTTACCTTTGTCAATTTGGTAATAACATATTTAACTTTCTTTTAATATGGGTGGAAAATATATTATTATGTGCATTTGGAACCTAATTGCTTGACCTTCAAACCAAGATTCCTATGTTATTTTTTCATATACTTTTTTGTACTGAATTAAGATTGTGGATGCAAGGTCCACCACTTGTTCAAGCTAGATCTAAGAAAGTATATATACTGAGTCTTCAAACTAGTAAACCAAGGGAAGAGAGAAGCAGGGTCCATCACTTTTCCAAGCTCATCTCTAGACAACATAGAGAGATGTTATGTCTACTAATTGTCCAATATAGTCATGGAAAAATGATAGAAGGTTGATCCACTTGTCCAACCTATCATCTCTAGTAAAATGGGAGGTTTGGCCTTAAGATTCACCATGTAACCAACATATACTTCATTGTATTATGAAGAGTATAAAAGAAAAGCTCCACCACTTGTCTAAGGTAGTTCCAAAATCAACATGGAGAGAAGCAAGCTTCACCATTTGTCCAAGATAGGTTCCATTAAAACATGGAAAACCTCATATATGTTGTACATGGAAGCTTTTTTCCAAGGTCCACCACTTGTCCAAGCTAGGATCCATTAAAACATGGATAGAAACAAGGCTCCACAACTCGTCCAACCTTTATAGCTGCGAAGTGTACCGGTTGTCTAAACTAGGCATGGAAAAATAATAGAAGGTCCACCACTTATCCAATATATTATCTCTAATAGCATGGGAGGTTTGGTCTCAAGATTTAGGAATTGGCTGACCTGTATTTCATTGTATTTTGATGAATTTGGTTTTAAAGTCAACTACTTATCCAAGCTATAAGTTTATATCTTGAATGGTATTCCTTCCCATCACTTAGAAAACCAATGATATGTTGTACATGGGGGGGTTTGTTACAAGGT
Source organism: Adiantum capillus-veneris (assembly GCF_014529385.1). NCBI lineage: Eukaryota > Viridiplantae > Streptophyta > Polypodiopsida > Polypodiales > Pteridaceae > Adiantum > Adiantum capillus-veneris. The sequence goes on from NC_140955.1 coordinate 85,237,590, forward strand.
CCACCACTTGTCCAAGCTAGTTTCATTGAAACATGGATGAAGACAAGCTCCACCATTTGTTAAAGCTAGACTCCATTGATATCTAGAAAATCCATTCTATGTTGTACATGGGGTTTTTGTTAAGGTCCAACACTTGTCCAAGCTAAGATCCATTGAAACATGGAGTAGAGAAACACTCCACCACTTGTCCAAGCTAGGCAACATTGATAGTAGTTGGTTTATTTTGAAGATCCACCACGTGTCTAAGCTAACTCTATTGAAACATAGAGAGAAGCAAAGGTCCACCAACTGTTCAAGCTAGGCTCCATTGAAACATGGACAGAAGCAAGCTCCACCATTTCTCCAAGCCAAGATCTAGTTGTCCAACCTATAAGGTTATATCTTAAATGGTAATCTTTCTAATCACTTGGAATACCCATGATATGTTTTACATGGGGGTTTTGTTCCAAGATCACCACTTGTCCAAACTAACTCTATTGAAACATAGAGAGAAGGAAAGGTCCACCACTTGTCCAAGCTAGTCTCCATTGAAACAAGGAGAGAAGCAAGCTCCATCATTTCTCCAAGATAGGCTAGCATGGATAAGTGCACCTTGAAACCAACCTTCCTATGAGGCAATAGAGCATATGCTACATATTTTATGTATGCCCCATGCCTCAAATTAAGAAGTTATAGATTAGAAGTGGACCTTGCTTAAATGTCACATGCAATAAATTAAGGAAAAATAGCCAAGTGGATTGTATTCCTCAATGGATCCTTGCTTTCACAAGTTGTGAACCTTGAGTCACTTTGACATTAACTTGGACAAGTAGTGGACCTAGAAACCAAGCTCTCCATGTTGAGATAAGTTGTAGGTAGGACAGTAGAACATAGACAACGATAATGGATGCAATATACTCCTCTCCTAATAATCCAATTGATTGAAACCATGATATTTTAGTTGTTTTCATTGTGTATTGTATGTGCATAAAGTGGAATGAGACCTTAAGAAAACTCAAATTTTTGACAAAATCTCTATATTTTATACATGATATATTGAAAGTTGTCCAACCTGGGAATTGGGATTTTCTCACTTTACCTAATATGGTCTTATATCTCTTAGCTCATGCGTGTTTTTCACATGACACCAAAGAGAGAATTTTCTAAATGATGTGTTTTATCTCTGGTATTAGGAGTTCGGGCTGATTCATAATGGTTTGTGATTTATGACCAAAACAGTGTTCCTATCGTCTCTATGACGTGAAACGAAAAGCGCGTTTTATGCGCACATGATCATAAACGCATCATGTTCATAAATCAGCATGTGAAACATGATGAAATATCATGGAGAAACTTCATACGTACTCGGTTAATCCATACATGCACTCGTATGCAAAAAAAAATTCACCAAGAGGGTGTCTACTCAGAAAAACGAGAGAGAGAGAGAGAGAGAGAGAGAGAGAGAGAGAGAGAGAGAGAGAGAGATGATGGCTATGGAGTTTAGAGCTTCTCACTATGCTTTAAAATTGATTAGGGACTGTCAAAAGTCTCCTTGCTTTGCCGCAAGAGAGCGGTGATGAGAGCTACGTAGCGGTATACACCACGAAAGCTTACAGAGAGCGCGTACACCGTGAAACGAGAGAGAAGATAGTAAGCACGTAGAGAAAGAGTATTCTTCTTCTTCTTATTTTTCTTCCCCTCGAGAGAAGAAGAGCTTATGGATATGGTGATGAAGAGCTTGCACCACTCTGTATAATAGATACGTTGGAAAGGGGGAAATGGAAAAACCACCAGCACATAAACTCGATGCCTTTATATAGCTCAGTGATCTCACAACACCCCTATCCCCTGGCAAACACAGACCATGATACGCAATTTGCAAACAGCTATTGTCCAAGCCCGTACCCGACCATCCCTCAGACACCTCAAGATCATTGGCAGACTCACGTTTGCCCACAAGCTTCCATCCTCAAGACATATATCACAACCATATAGATAACACTCACTCACTCAATACATTGGACATACCACAAGATTTTTGTAGCCCTTTGCACACCCCTTGCTTATACAAAAACAAGTCACATACACCACCCACGCATGAGATCGAAAGACAATGTTATATATGTGCTCAAACAATGAGCAGAGGGAGTTTGATTTTCTTGAGCTTCAGATCATATACAACTATGGATTAAATTGGAAAAAAACCCCGGCATAGCATACGAAAAGTCTATGGTGAAGTATGGGCGAGAGAGTGTGCATGGATACGCTCTCCCTCAAAGCGGTGCATCACCTTTTCTTTGCTTATACCCCTCCTTACATGAGCTCATGTCGATGCTGCCCCTGCATGAACGGGCGGCCTTCATCAACCCATCATGGCCTTGCTTCCCTTCTCCTCCTTGAAGGCGCCTCTCTCCTCTTTGATCACGCTGCCCTGCAACACCTCCCTTCATCGCTCCTTCACCCCCAACTGCCTCATGCTTCCCTGCTTCAAGCCATAACTGCATCCCGCCCTTTGGAAACTCTCACACTTATGGTCGGCCACCCTCTTCACTGGCGGCCAACTCCTGGCCTGGCGGCTCCTCACCTCCTCTGCACTCTCCTTGTCCTGTCTGCCACCTCGTGGCCCTTACAGCCCTAGCGGCCTTGCAACCACCTCCTTCTTGCCACCTCAACAGGCGGCCCCTCCAGGCCTTGCTTTCCCCTATGGCGACTCTCCAGCCCACCCTCTGCAGCTCTGGCCAATAGCGACCTCGCTATTGGTCGCCCTATCTATCAACTGGCCTCCCCCCGTGATTGCAGCCCCTGGTGTTTGTAGCCGGCCCTCGAGCGGCCCCCCCTCTTCATGCGTATCGCCCAGGTGGAGGCCTTCTCCCATGCATGGCCCCAGATGGCGCCTCCTTCCCTCGCCTTGCTCGACTGCAGACCACTGCAACACGTTCTTTTTTTATATTAATAGCTTTGAATTTTTTTTATTTTCTTTTGGGCTTGGTCCCCTTGCACACGCCAGCAACCGTAGACAGTTGAAAACTTCCACCACATTGCAAAGCACATGTTTAACTCCGCGACGTCCCCTTTAAAGCGTGTCCGCATATGAAGCTTTGTCCAAAAGAGCATCTCCCGCGCCAAGAAGCACTTGGCCGCAACTTGATATAACTCGTTCTTTTAGCATCCCGACCAATATGGCAGAAATCCATCCTTGTCCTGCTCAATATCACCTGTGACATACATATTAACTGACGACTTATTGAACCATGCATCATGCAAATGCTCAAGCGTCGTGTCATCTACTGGTAAACCCCCATGCAACGGCTTCCAGCACTTCCATAGATCGACATAGTTTGGGTATACGATCATTGCCCACCCCCTCGTTGAGCATTCTTGCTCAACCACAGTATTATTTAGGTATTATAAGTCTGTATAGAGAGAATGATATAACATAGAGCTATAGATATATTGCATAAGAAAAATGATAGTGGCTATATAGATAGGATGGAGATAGAGAGAAAACCATCTGCTACTGCATCACCCGCCAGGGTCAAATGGAAAGCTCGAAGCTTCCCCAAGCATGGTGTAGAGTCCACCTGGATCAAATATAAAACATTGGCCGTGGCCATCCACTTGTAAAGCATGCATATCCAAGCCTTCCTTCGCACTTGTAGGCCAATAGACAAGCCATCCTTCCAGCTCTTCATAGCATGGAGCTTTGTCACCCTTAATCCATAAGTCTTCGTGCCAACCATAAACATGCTTTCGACCACTTGAAGCATTAGTACCATAAATTTCTATCATAGCATCCGTTATAGAACCCTCCATATCATTATCTTCATCACATGAGCATTGAAACCTGCATAGTACACCTTGCAAAGCAACCTGCAACATCATAGCTATCAATAGCATAACCTGAAGCAACAATACCCTTCCATTTGCCTCCACTTGCTACATAGCCAAGCAAACCTGATCCCTTTGCGAACCTGCATCCAGACCCTCTGTAAACGGCACTAAGGCCCCCTTCTCATACTCAAGAACATGACCTGCTAGAGATATAACCTGTTTTTCAAACACCTCATCACCTGCAAGGTTGGTGGCACCTTCCTTTTTGCATGGAGCCTCTCTCATAGGCTGCACCTGTATCAGTTTCCATAGAATCATCTGCCGGAACTAACTCTCCACGGCTACCCACAAACTCTGAAACTTTACCATGAACCTCGACACGCCCCTCAAGGCAAGGTTGTCCCACCCCCTGCATAGACAAATCACTTCGACCTACCACAGCTTCTGCTTCCAACTCCTGCAAGTCACCCTGGAAAACTTGCTCTTCAATCAAACTTGATGCACAATCAAACCACATTTTTTCCTCCAATAGGGACTCACCATCACAAGACACTTTATAGGGCTGCTCGACTGGCAGATTCACACAAGGTGTAACACTATAGTTCTCTTCGACCTTTAGCTGGCTAGCAGGCAACTCGCATACACTGTTCTCCACTTCATCTACATGAAAAACATCATAAGTGTCGTACTTAGAAGACATGGACTCCGTCTCCCACATGCACTACTAGACCTTTGAGAGCTGTCAAACTCCTCTTTTGCACTTGTCAATTCTTGCACCACTGCTACCTTTCTCATTGCTGGCTTTGGAACCAACACTTCGTCTTGAAAAACTTTTACGACCTCGCTCTCCTGAGGAAGGAAACTGGGTGGCACCCTGAACATACCTCTCTGCACCTTTTGAGACCTGGTAGGTACTTCTTCTATCTCTTCTAGCTTGCCATCAACTTCACGTGATTTGATCACATTCATATCAATAAAAAAAGGAGCTTTTACCTCTTGATGCTCATCAATCTGCTTGGGTATGGGTCCATTGGCTACCATGATTGCCGAATGTAGCAAACCTGCCTCCATGTTCTTATTCATCTTTCGACTCTTTGCTTTGGAAATTCTGACGGCTTCATCATAAGTGCTTGGATCTTCATAATCGACTCTCTCACGAACATAGGGATGCAAGCATGATAGAAACCTTTCGAGCTTCAAATATTCCGCATTGGTTGCTTGGGTAGACGCCGCAAAATCCCCCCAATAAGCTTCAAATTTATCAACAAAAGCATCGAAATTCGCACTTACGTCCTGTTGCAAACCTTTGATCTTCGCATCTGTCTCCGAAGTTGACACCACCTTTCGATACCTTTGTAAGAATTGCTTGCAAAATCCGATCCAATTCTGCTTGTGCAGATCTTCTAAGCCATCGGACCAAACCTTTGCTTTTCCTCGCAGCACCAAAGGTAGATTTTGGATCTTCACTTCATCCCCTAGCATCCGCAATACTGTCAGCATGAACAACTCAAAATCGGCTATCCAATCGTCAACATCCTCATCTCCTTTGAACACTGGCCCAAACTCCTACTTCATCTTGACTCAATAACACCTTGTTAGGAAGCAATCAGTGGATCCTCAGTGGGGGCACCACAAGATGGAAAGGGGAAAATGGGAAAACCACCAGCACATAAACTCGATGCCTCTATATAACTCAGTGATCTCACAACACCCCTATCCCCTGGCAAACACAGACCATGATATGCAATCTGCAAACAGCTATCGTCCAAGCCCGTACCCGACCATCCCTCAGACACCTCAAGACCATTGGCAGACTCACGTTTTCCCACAAGCTTCCATCCTCAAGACATATATCACAACCATATAGATAACACTCACTCGCTCAATACATTCGACATACCACAAGATTTTTGTAGCCCTTTGCACACCCCTTGCTTATACAAAAACAAGTCACATACACCACCCAGGCATGAGATCGAAAGACAATGTTATATATATGCTCAAACAATGAGCAGAGGGAGTTTGATTTTCTTGAGCTTCAGATCATATACAACTATGGATTAAATTGGAAAAAACCCCGGCATAGCATACGGAAAGTCTATGGTGAAGTATGGGCGAGAGAGTGTGCATGGATACGCTCTCCCTCAAAGCGGTGCATCACCTTTTCTTTGCTTATACCCCTCCTTACATGAGCTCATGTCGATGCTGCCCCTGCATGAACGGGCGGCCTTCATCAACCCATCATGGCCTTGCTTCCCTTCTCCTCCTTGATGGCGCCTCTCTCCTCTTTGATCACGCTGCCCTGCAACACCTCCCTTCATCGCTCCTTCACCCCCAAATGCCTCATGCTTCCCTGCTTCAAGCCATAACTGCATCCCGCCCTTTGGAAACTCTCACACTTATGGTCGGCCACCCTCTTCACTGGCGGCCAACTCCTGGCCTGGCGGCTCCTCACCTCCTCTGCACTCTCCTTGTCCTGTCTGCCACCTCGTGGCCCTTACAGCCCTAGCGGCCTTGCAACCACCTCCTTCTTGCCACCTCAACAGGCGGCCCCTCCAGGCCTTGCTTTCCCCTATGGCGACTCTCCAGCCCACCCTCTGCAGCTCTGGCCAATAGCGACCTCGCTATTGGTCGCCCTATCTATCAACTGGCCTCCCCCCGTGATTGCAGCCCCTGGTGTTTGTAGCCGGCCCTCGAGCGGCCCCCCCTCTTCATGCGTATCGCCCAGGTGGAGGCCTTCTCCCATGCATGGCCCCAGATGGCGCCTCCTTCCCTCGCCTTGCTCGACTGCAGACCACTGCAACACGTTCTTTTTTTATATTAATAGCTTTGAATTTTTTTTATTTTCTTTTGGGCTTGGTCCCCTTGCACACGCCAGCAACCGTAGACAGTTGAAAACTTCCACCACATTGCAAAGCACATGTTTAACTCCGCGACGTCCCCTTTAAAGCGTGTCCGTATATGAAGCTTTGTCAAAAAGAGCATCTCCCGTGCCGAGAACCACTTGGCCGCAACTTGATATAACTCGTTGTTTTAGCATCCCGACCAAAATGGTGGAAATCCATCCTTGTCCTGCTCAATATCACCTGTGACATACATATTAACTGACGACTTATTGAACCCTGCATCATGTAAATGCTCAAGCGTCGTGTCATCTGCTGGCAAACCCCCATGCAACGGCTACCGTCACTTCCAAAGATCGACACAGTTTGGCTGTACCAACGTATAGCCTTGCGGTAGTAGACACAACAGACGGCACTGAAAACTGAGCACTATAGGCTCTTCAACTGCCCGGAGTGTGCCCCAAGTTGAAGGTAGCACTACCTCTTCTGCCTGAAATAGCTGCACAACTTTTGGGACTTTTCTAAAAACAAGCGTTTGCTTTTGGTGGTAAACTCTTCCACTTATCATTCAATTTTTACAGCAAAATTGGCCAATTGAACAGTATATGGCCAACTAATGGAAATAGTAGCTAGACTATGCCGCACCGTAATGTCGCGACATTATTATGACTTTCTCGTATTGTGCCGACGTATTTACAGTACTGCTTTTTATAAAAATAATTCCCGTAAAAATCTCGTTTAGTCCCGTTTTTGCTCCGGGTGATCATTTTTAAATCCGACGGAGACTAAAATTAATATTTTCATTTTTAGGTCATCATAAAAAGCAAATTGCTTTTCAAAAACGTTGAAAAGCATGAAAAGCTAAAAATAGTGTCAAAGCAAAAAAAAGTAAATTTTTCTTAAAATTGAACTACAAGTTTCCCTCGTCCACTGGAATAAGAAAGCGGACTCGCTTTTCACTAAAAAGCACTAAAAATCATGAAAAGCTAAAAATAGAGTGCACTCAAAAAGCAATTTTTTACAACATTGGACCATAGCTTCCCTAGAACATGTAGATCAAGGATTCGACCTTGCTTTTTGCAAAAAAACACTTAAAAGCATGAAAAAAAATAGTGGAATTTTCAAAACTAAACCAAACGTCCGTTCAAGCCTACTAGAACATGGAAACGACCTTGCTTTTTACTTTAGAACCTTCCAATATTGTCAATCAAGCATCTTAAGTCAAGATTTGGCAAAATAGATATTGAAAGCTATTTTTCTTATTTTTAGAAGAGACCCAAAAATTGCGGATCTTACATTTTCAACCTTGATCAGAAGTTCCAACCTCAATCGTAGTTGTTTCTTCTGTTATCAGTGCATCATGAGCCGTTGGAGTTGTGGTGATCTTTGGTATTGCTATCTCATCTTCTTGAACTCTCTGCTTTTGTGACAACACTTTGTCTATCGTTTGTTTTAGAGGGTCCATGGTGCATTCCTTTCTCTCCTTTTCAACCTCTCGATTAGTTGACTCTTGGGTAGGGGAAGGTATTTTTTCCTCAATTGGTGATGGCAAGGTTTCTATCTGACCTTCAGTGTTGTCTAAATTACCTTCCTCTTCTTGGCTTTCTGCTTTGTTAGTGCTGTTGTTCTCCTTTGCCTTGGTAGACTCGTCAGATGATTCAAGATCATCGACACATGAGCGTCTTTCCTCTCTTTCTCTTTGTTACATCTTGCGTTTAAGCTCATTTTGAATTCGTTGACGCATCTCCCTGTCAATATTTAGATTTTCCACTGCCTCTTTTCTTTTACGTTGTTTGATTCTTTCTAGAGCTTCAGTTTTTTTGTGTTGCAAAGGCATGTCCTCCTCATCCTCTCTTTCATTGTCTGCCTCCATTCCAAGACTTCTTTTCCGTCATTCTGTTGTTAGTGAAGTCTTTCCCTTTGTGCTTGTGCTACTTCCCATCGTCCTTTGTGCTTGTGTAATGGGAATTGCCTCTGCGGCTCTAGTTGACCTCCTCTTTAGTCTCGTGTGTCTAATTGTAAACTCACTTTACTTTCCCACCTCTGAAAATTGATACTCTGAGGGAGTTTCTCTACCCTTTGATTTAGCTTTATCATTGTTTGGCACATTCGATTCTGTTGCCTTGCTATCAATGTCATGTTTTCTTGAACATTTCCTTGTTTGCTTTATCTCTGGTTGCGGTCTTGTCGATGGTCCTACTACTAGCTTCACCGCTCTTTTGGATTTGTGGATTAGATCCAGTTGTGCTTCAGCAGTGGTGATTCATCAAGCATGCCTAAAGCTGGTAGGCAATTTTGGTCAGCATTGGTTCAACATTCATATATGACTTTATTTTGTGACTTCCTTTGATGTTTCCTTCCATTATATTGTCAAGGATGTAGTTGCCAAAGTCATAGTTGACCACTCTTCTTTCTGTGAACCCCATTGCCATCACCATTGCCATATGCAACATTGGCTCCATGTAACGTGGTGGCTTTTGCACTTTGAAATGTTGCAATATCAACCGTAGTTGTCATAATAATCAATATCTAATTCTCCTAAAAGATTTTCTCATATTAAACTGATCATTTAATGTGGGGAAGTGCCAAGGGAGAAAAAGCTAGAATATTGGTTAAGCTAGCAGACCGGCCACAGTAGGGATCCAAAGGAGGGAAAATAGGGATCCAAAGGGGGGGCCATCTGCAAAAGAGCCATGTGAAACAATGGGCCAAAAAGACCCTAAGGTTCAGCCCATTAAGACTTCCAAAATGCTAAGGTTCCAAAATTCAAAGGTTGTGTCCAAAGGTCAACCCTAGGAAAAATTGGATGCTTTGTGTATGCCCTAAAAGTCTTTGCACATCCCTACATGGGAGGGGGCGAGCCCCAAAGCTAGGGGATGAGAGAGAAAGCCACACACACACACACAGGCTCCCTTTACACAAAGGGAATGAGGGACACATGTCAGCTCCCTAGGCCAGATGCCCACAAGGTGTGCCCAGTTCCTATTGGAAGACCCTTGAAGTGGACCAATGAGAATTAAGCTAGAGTAAATTTAGTTTAATTAATTTAAAAACATTTAATAAAAGAAACCAATGAGAATTAAGTCTCCTAGAAGACTATTGGGCAGTCTCCCAAGGGGTCCAATGAGCATTCAGGAGCCCCATGGCTTGCCTGATTCCTATTGGCCAGGAGGCAAAGGGGTCCAATGAGAGTTTAGTTTAATTATTTAATTACCTAAAGCTCTCACAAAAGGGGAAAGGGGGACACATGTCAGAAGGCTATCACTTATGCTGCTTAATTCTTATTAGCTTGACCTGGGGAGGTCCAATGAGGCAAAAGCCAGACCTAATTAGCAGCTAGGGCTCGCCCAAGAGAGAGGGGGGGCTGATTTTTGCTTGGCATTGACACACACACTCTCACACTTGACCATGTGTGAAGGGAAAATACTCTATCTCCTCCCAAGCTTTAATGGAGAGCTCATCACCTACTCCAAGCTTGTGAGATAGAAGCCTACATCAACACTTTCTTGGTATGTGGATGCAAATCCAACCAAGATCCAAGCTTCAATGCATGCTCATCTTCTCTACCAAGCTAATTACTAAGCTAAGCTATGCTAATATGAGTGATTATGTGAGGAGATGTACATCTTTCTCGTAAGATACTTCTTTTTCTTCTCAATCTACTCTCATACCCTGCTAGCTCTCACCATCTTCGAAGGTGTGTGAGGTCTTGGGTCTGAGAACGGGGATAATTCAAGTTGTGTTTGATTAAGTGTTTTGCTTGGTGTATGAAGCTTCCATCTTCATTGCACTAGCTAGTCTTGAAGGAACACAAAGAATTGTATTGTACAATGTCTCTCTTGATGGGAGAAACCATAATACAAAGCCTTTTGGAGGGGGGACCGGCTCCATGCAAATCCGGTCCTCAAATGTTGTCAATAGCTTAATTTCTCTCTCTTTTGAAAGTATTGTCGATGCTATCTAACTAGGTGTTATGCTTTTTGTTGCTCTCTCCACCCAAGCACTCTTGTAATTCTCATTAGGAATCTATTCTAATGAAATGCCCACTATGTTCATGCTAATTTCCGCTACACATAAGATTATAGGCCATTAAAAGTTACAGTAGTGGTAGCTCTGTCTCAGAGTAGATAAGATCCTGATAGATTAATTTGTGTCTCCGCTGCTTCAGAATTGCCTTGTCATTATCTATTGCTTTGGTTTTGGGCAATAGATTGTGTGTTCTGTGCTGCAGGTGAAGAGCTTTGTTGATTATTTCTATAGTGATTTTACCTTGACTGTAGCTTCATCCTTGTCAGTTAGAGTTGCTTCCCCATTGTACTAAATGGAGCTAATAAGTTCATGGGATCTTCAAAAATCTGTTCCCCATGGAGGTAGTCTTAAGAAGCTGTCCAACTGTAGACACCTGGCCCCTTCTAGCACTTTGGATCTTTGGTGTAATGTCCATAGTTCCTTTGGAAATAGGGTGGCCTTCACTATCACTCCATCTGCTGCGAATTTCTTGATGAAAATGTTTGCAAGTATTGTTTCCAATTACTGTTTCGTGATGTGAGCTTTCTTGTTTGAGGAGATATTGATGATCTTATAAAGAGCCACCTCCCACTCTTTTTGTGCTTTCCTGCGGGGCATCTTGAGACCAGTTTCAAGTTGAAAATAGGGTTAAGGAACGACCAAAAAAAGCTATCGGAAAGCTGAAAAAATGCAAAATGCAAAATGAGCATAACTTTGTCAAAACTACCCCAAATTCAACCAAATTCCACTAGTGCATCTAAGATTACTATAGTCACAAAGGCATGATATCACATATGAAATCTAGCTCTGAGGTACTTGGATCGCGATCCATGTCAGGAAACATTTTGAAGATCAAATGATTCCATGTGGTAAGGCTCATCAAGGTGATGCCTTGGTCCAATTGTTTTGAGATTTGGATAATTAAAACTTAGGCCAATTCTTGGAATTTTTCTTTAGACTTAGAGAATTTGGACCTTTTGGTTGGGATTTTGGGATCCAAATGAATTTATACTTCATGGCTAGACTTGGTGCGATGTTTTGAATCAAATGATGTGATTTGTTTTTTCTCTTTTTAGACAGAAAGGTACATGGATCGCGATCCATGTTGGGAAGGGTATTGGAGCACCCTTTTGCATACATGTTTCTATAGATCTTCTTAGCACATTGGTGAATTTTTTTCAAGTTTGGACTTGTTTACTCAATTTTCCACTTTATGGTCATGTTTGTCGCGTCTTGACCATATCTGTTTTTGGATCCCATTTTGAGCACTTCCCTTGACTGATAATCTAATAGTTCATTGACTCCTGATGATTTATGTCTAAAAACCACTGTGTTGCCCAACTCCCCACCAATTTTCATCAGTTTTTGGATTCATCTAAAGTGGGAAATTGATGCAAGAAATTTTCACAACTTTATAGGTATCCCTTTGCTTTGTTTTACCCCTATTTAGACCTTTAGTGTTGCTTGTCTTGATCTTTGGGTTTTACATTCTCTCGAATTCATTTTTGCTTTGTACTGCTTTGGTTAGTGGGTTATCTTCATGTTCCCTTCCAAGCCCTATTCCATAGTGCTTTTTGGAAGTAAGACCATTTTAGCCTTGATTAAATAAAAAATGACCCTTTGTAGATTGAAAGTACCAAATCAATTGGTTTTAATGATTTTAAGATCCCTTTTGTGCCTAACTTGCATGGTCAATTATCCTTTTGCCTCCTCCAGCCAGTGGTCTACTTTTGCCCTGTTTTTGTCATCAAGATACATGGATCGCAATCCATGTTGTAACAAGTTTTGCAATTCAAAATAGTAGAGTTTTCTCTTGGGCTTATGGGGAACTCACTGCCCAAATTTTATTGGTTTTAGGGTTTTGGGAACATGGATCACGATCCATGTTTCAACTCTTTTTGCGACTGTTTTTGCATGGGGTAATTTTGCCAGTTGCCAGGGGTCTACTGATGAGAGGGTTTGGATTTGGGAAAGTTTTGGACTTCCCAATTGGCTCTGACAACTTGCAAAATTTTTGTCTTGATTTTGATCTGATATTTTGTTTTGGTGTTGCTCGTGCAGTGTGGAGCATATACAAATGTTCTTGTAGGGTTAATGATCATACCTATCAGATCTGGTGGAGTAAGGCTATTGTAGTGGTCATAGCAGGCATTAACACTACACAATCCTCTAAGATTCTTTGGCTCTCTCTCTCTCTCTCTCTCTCTCTCTCTCTCTCTGTCTCTCTGCATGCAAATGAGATTAACTTGCCCCATTTTGATTATATGTTCCCTACCTACTCGGAATGCCCCATTCATACTTACTTCCATTGCACCTATATTTGTGTTCATATCACGTGCGGTTCAAACCGTTCCTCATTCGGATATTTGGTCGACCAATGGCTTTTAATCTATAGTTTGATCCTTCAAAAGTTAGCTCAAAATCCGTCTTTTGCCAAACCTTCTCATATTTTCCATGTTTGAAGCCCTTGCTTTGAAGATTTGGTGTTTGCTCTCAAAAGTCAATTTCGACTTTTTGGCTTTCAACTTATTGATTTTTTGCTGACTATTTATCCTTTTAGTATTTTAGCATTTAAAAATAAAAGAAAATTATCCACAATTATTATTAATTGGCCAAAATTTTACCAAAATTATTGTAATCACTCATATATACATTTTCTCAGCTTGGCATCTTATTTCTCGTGAATGGTGTCAATATGGCTCATGATTATGCCCGCTAAGAGATAAAATCTTTGAAAAACTGATAAAATAAAATAATATAAATATTAATGATGATTATCTTGCTGCTAGTTTTCCCCCCTTCCTATAGTGAGTCGTCCCAAATGAACATGTATCAAAGTGCATGGATACGAAGTAAATGTCTATGCATAGCCGTATACTGTGGCTCTAGGATGCAAATGAAAGATATGTATGGGGTAAAAAAATGCGATGCAAGATGTGGGTTATGAACCATATGTTCATTGGCTATTGATGATGAGGTTAGCTTGAAGCTTCGTGGTCCAAACAAAAGAAGTTGAAGAAGACGTGCTCTGTCTTTGACAATGAAACCTCTTAGTTTTGACACTGCATTGTCTATATAATGATGGCTCTCTTTTGGATGCCATTGAAATTGCTTTGATGTGGATTTTGACTTCAAGTCATCCAGTGGGCAAGTTGGGTTTGGTCTCCATTTCCAAATGACTTATTTTGGTTGTTGATGGTTTGATTGTATTGGCTTTGTTGTCTTGACAAAAGTTGTAGCTTCTTTTGGTTGGGTGTCGTGTGGGTTTGGTATTGGTTTGTGTGGCGTAGGTTCATTTGGGTATCCATATTTTCTTCAGTTGGGTTTGCATAATGGATGTTTTAACCCATATTTTTTTGATCACCTATCTAGAACATTCTGATATCGGATCAGGGGCTGGTTGAAGAGGTTCCCATAGGTAATATGCAAATGGTGTGGTGAGAGACTTGTCATCTAACATGAGTTGTATGATCATTCTGCCAATCTGTTGTGGCTTTATAAGTGCGCATCCACGACATTCCCAGAATTACTGCTTCATTAAAGTTTGTATCCGCAACTACATGAAATTGATGAGGATAAACATTTCCATCAATAGTTATTGATAAATTGACATGTCCCAGGCTATTAATACATTGTTCCTTGGTTGGCCACCTTGAACCCAATAGTAGTTGGCGTTAGAGGTTCCCTTGTAAATTTTAAGAATTTTGAGTAGTTGATTACATTTTCTCGTGCCCCAGTGTTCACTAATGCGCACTTGTTGTTGGTACCATCTTGAAGTTGAAGCAAAATTCGTAGATCTATGCCACCTAACCATGTAGGCTTCATTCGAATTGATGTTATTGGAGGAGGATTGATGCTTTTGTTCTGCCGCCAATTTCCCTGAAGCTTTTCTTGTTCCTTTCTCTTTAATATTTTGATCCTAGCTTCTTCTTTAGCATGTTTCTGAATAGCATGGGTGCGATTTTTCCGCTGGTCTGCTGCGTTAATTATTTGGATCTCTTCTGTTGTCAATGGGAGAAGATATTTATTTAATATGCACCCACTTATCCAATTAGGCATTTCCTCAACTGCCAATTTTTCAAGCTTGATGGTGCCACTTTGCGATATATCATGTATTACAAAAGGCCTCATCCCTTGCTTTTTGAGTTTTTTGGAGTGTTGATTTAGGGTATACACCAATACATAATCCCCTTTTTGGAACTCCTTGATCATTACATGTTGGTCATGGTGGCAAGCTTTCACTTTTTGTTTTTGAGCATATATTCCTGCTACCGCCCTCATTCTAGTTTCATCTAATTGCTCCACGATGTCTAGTCTTTCAGTGTCCAATCCATCCTAACTGTGTTGCGACTCGAAGTGTGTTAATAAAAAATTCCATGGGTATAATCGCATTAATCCCGAACACAAGGTTAAATGGAGTGGTTCCTATGGACGTTTTAAATGCTACCTTGTAAGCCTATAACATTGAGTGTAGCTTTTGGTTCCAATCAGTTCTTGAGTCGCTCACTATTTTAGTGCGCACTGTATATAATATTTTATTAGTACTCTCTGCTTGGTCATTAGCTTGGGGGTGGTAGGGTGTTAGTTTGCGACAAATCACCATGAATTTGTCGAGTAAGCTTTCAATGACGTTGTTTACAAAGTGTATTCCTCTATCGCTCACAATTTCAATGGGTAGATCGTATCTGGTAGCTGTCTTATGTTGATCTTCTGGTTACATGGTCAACTGGTTGTAGCCTGAGAACCCATCTAGAAAACTATAAGCCTCCTTCCCTACAACTCTCTCAATAATGTGGTCTGTTATTGGTAGTTGTCAACTGAGCCGACATCAGCTAACAGGAGATGCTAAAGATCGAAGCCTTATCAATGCATATCCAAGATGAATATGAAGAAGCAGTGAAGATTGGAGTTACACACTTTTAAAAATTTTCCAAAATGGCCATGTATTGTAATTTCCTGATCTATTTTTAGCCATTGTGAAAATTATAACATGTTACGGGTTCAGTAAAAGTTCCAAGATGTAAAGAATAGGTCAGCTAGTGTACTTAGGTTGCAGATACAGTAAGTTGTGGAGCCTCAAAGGTCTTGGGCACCGGGACATTACACATTTCAAACCCTGGCTAAGGTATAAAAGCCAACTTTGTAAAGCTTTTATTAAGTTTTGTTTAAGAAATACACAGCTTGAGCTAATGGTGCTCGCTTCTCTCCTTCTCATTCTTCTTGCTCCCTTGTTGGTTGTTACATTGTAGCGCCCTTTGTTGCATTGCAACCACAGGTAAGAGCTCTACGCATTGATGTAAACATATCATGGTAAATCATAGCTTTTGACATCACCAACCCATGGCATAATCTCATCATAAGTAGGAGTTTAAGTTAGGAAATCAAAAAATAAGTATAGGCGGGGTATTGGGGTGTTATTGTTAAGCATTTAGATGCTTTCAAGGTCAAAAAAGACTAGGTCAAAATCTCACTATTGTTAATAATCCCATTTTTTACACTTTATCGAACGTAAGATTTGAGACCATAAACATGTATGCTTAGGTCTTATATACTTGTCCTAGAAGTTTTGTAGCATTCGGATGTCGTTTTTAGATGCTGTAACGGTCATGTTTTGTTTGCCAATGAGTGAGCAACTTTTGACGACTTAGGTCATTTGAGTGTAGCTTGTGTTAGATGCGAGTTGTCTGTTGTTTTCCAAGAGACTGACACCCTCTTGTAGCCTTCATGCACTAGTCGAGTCAGCTTCGTCCCATGGATTGACAATTATGTTCGTGGTTCTCGCTATGTCTGCAGTAAGATAAGAGTGAGGTTAGGAAACCCATCCACATTTGGAGCCGTTGTCGAGGACGAATAGACTTAAACTAGGAAAAACAAGAGCGTCTTGTGTAGTTGTCCTTTAACTTTCTCTAGGATCACCTAGAGTTAAACTTTCTCTTTAAAACTGCATAGCTTAAGAGTGTCGTCTTTTGTTCTGTAGAGGCTTGCTAAGTACCTTGTAGGATTGTAGGATTAGGTTAGGATTTTGAGAATGATCGATGGACAAGACAAGTCTTAAGATCAAGCCTCAGGAAACCATAAAAAACAAGAAGACAAGTGTTTATGGACACCTTCCACAACCCAATTACAACATAACCTAGGAGTAGGGTAAGTAGAATTCGAGGTGGGGATCTCAAATCATTGCTCACTCCGAAAAAATCATCTGTGAGTTGTTTATGTGAAGTTGCTGAATTTCAGGTCTATGACTTGAAACAACACCAAAAGACTGTCAACCACTGAAATCAGCTGGAGATTATACTCATAAAATTTGTATGAACCAGTGGTGGATAAGCTTAAGAATGCATTTGAGGTAAATTTTTAAGAGTTTGCAAAAACTCAGATTATGTATATTTTCTTGAGAATTTAGGCCAAATTAAGTTTTAACTTGACTCAGAGACTTAAAACATGTCACATAAAGACTGACCAGTGAAAAAATTGCAAGAAAAGTTCATTTTAGGTCAAAAGTAAATAATCATGATTATTTATTTTTAGCTCAAAATTGATGAAGGTTGATACCAGAGACTCTATGCATGATTACAAACATTTTTTGTGAAGGCTCATAGAATTTGGATCACAAAACATACCAAAAACTGAAGTTTATACTGATTGTCAATAAATTGAGTTGACTTGATAAATGTTGTTCAAATTTGATGAAGTTTGACTTGAAGGCTTAGTTTGAAGTGTTCAACATGTGTGTATTGCCCACATGATAAAAAATATGCTAAAAATTGCTAGAAATAAATAATCATGATTATTTACTTTTGTCCAATTTTCTAACATTTTTGGTCAACCAAGCATACCATAGGTTCCATCAAGTTGTATTGAACATTCATATCATATTTGGTGAAATTTGGATATGTAAAGTGAAAATTGTGGTCAGTTTTGTAAAGACAATCTACAGACACAAAAATGTTGACAAATTGAGCAAAGTTTATCCAAACTTGGTGAAACTTGGCTAGGGAGCTTAAGTTGAGTTGCTCTACCTGTTTATATCAAACTTTTGGCAAAAAGTTGCTAAAATTTTCCAAAAGTAAATAATCGGATTATTTGCATTTGCTCTAGAATTGAGATTTTTTGCACAACTGAGTATGCCACAAGGTCAAGCATATCAAGTAGACTCCGCATATCAAGTTTGGTGAAATTTGAATCACAAAAGTGAGACTTAAGCCAAATTCTAAAAAAATGAGTCTGCGGACACTAAACTTTTGATGACTTGGACAAATCTTGTTCAAACTTAGTGAAACTTGTCCAGAGACTTGAACAAGGTGTTTATATAGCAAAACAATTCAAAAAAGTGAGAAAAACTGAAACAAGAAAATAATCGGATTATTTACATTTGTCCCACAATTGAGAGTTTTTGCACAATTGAGTAAACCACCAAGTCAAGCATATCAAGTAGACTCCACATATCAAATTTGGTAAAATTTGGATCACAAAAGTGAGACTTAAGCCAGATACTTGAAAGCAAGTCCGCGAACACTAAACAATTGATAACTTGGACAAATCTTGTTCAAACTCAGTAAAACTTGTCTAGAGACTTCAACAAGGTGTCTATATGGCAAAATAATTCTAAAAAGTGAGAAAAATTGAGAAAAGTAAATAATTGGATTATTTACATCTGTCCCAAATTTGAGAGTTTTTTCACAACTGAGTATACCACAAGGTCAAACATATGAAGTAGACTACTCATATCAAATTTGGTGAAATTTGGATCACAAAAGTGAGACTTAAGCCAAATTCTTGAAAACTGAGTGTGTGGACACTAAACAGTTTGGATAACTTGGACAATCTTGTTCAAACTTAGTGAAACTTGTCCAGAGACTACAACAAGGTGTTTATATGGCAAAATAGTCCTAAAAGTGAGAAAAACTGAGAAAAGTAAATAATCAAATTATTTACTTTTCAACCCCAGAGACAAGATTTTGGACTTTTAGCTTGTACAGTGTTAGAACAACATAATATAAGGCCACTACTCAAGTTTGGGCTCAATTAGATCCAAATTAATACATGATAACTTAGTTTCCAGGTTGCAAACTAGTCCTTTAGCTCTTTGGAAGGATAGAATTTGGAAATCTCATTTGCTGACTGAGTGAGCTCAGATTGAAGTGATATACACACAACGATCACAATAGTTAGCAAAAAATTGAGCAGTTTGAGCGAACGATCAAAACCTTGTCAAAACAGGATCGAGCATATAAAAGTACATTTCGAAATGGATTTTTAGTAAAATCAAGCCATTAGGAAAGTTTCACGCATGGAACTTGCGAATCGGGACACAAATCACATTGGATTGCAGATTAGGTTATTCAAGGCCTAGATTTTCATCATTTCAAAGGTTGCAATCAATTCCGACACTTTTGAGCTAGAGTTAATCAACTCTTGTGAGTCTAAGAGCAATCAACTGCCAAAAGTACTTTGCAAAAAGCAGTCTTATCAAACTTGAGCAGGAGTAATTTTGCTAATCAACACCAAGATCTGCTAAGAAATAGTTCTTAGAGACCAGGACAACATGGAGTCAAGTCGAGCTGAGAGTTCAAATGCATAAGAACCAAAGCTAACCTGTAGCAGTAGCAACACATGCACAACTGTCATAGAGTGAATTTTGCAGCTATATGGCTATAATGGAGATAAGGTTTTGTATACAGATTCAGAAGGCCATATATATCTTATGAGTGGCCAAAGAAACATAGGAGCCACGATTCTGCTGATCCGAGTAAAGCAAGACTCAGAGAACTCCAAGATGTTCACAGACTTCAGTGGAGCAAGGCATTGCAATCTCAAAGATGAGGTGTAGATAAAAGTGAAAAAGATGGATCCAAGTGGTTAGCTAAAAACCTGCACCATTGCAACCACAGGTAAGAGCTCTACGCATTGATGTAAATCATAGCTTTTGGCATTGCCAACCCGTGGCCCAATTTCATCATAAGTAGAAATATAAGCTAGGAAATTACAAAATAAGCATAGGCGAGGTATTGGGGCATCATTGCTAAGCATTTAGATGCATTCGGGGTCAAAAACGACTAGGTCAAAATCTCACTGCTGTTAATAACCGCAATTTTTGCACTTCATTGATAGTGAGATTTGAGACCATAAGGATTTGTGCTTAGGTATTATATACTTGTCCTAGAAGTTTCATAGCATTAGGATGTCGTGATACTGTAACGGTCATGTTTTGTTTGCCAATTAGTGACTAGCTTTTGATGACTTAGGTCATTTGAGTGTAGCTTGTGTTAGATGCGAGTTGCCATGTTGTTTTTCAGGAGATTGACACTCTCTTGTATCCTCCATGTACTAGTCGAGTCAGCTTCGTCCCATGGATTGACAATTATGTTTGTGATTCTTGCTATGTTTGCAATAAGATAAGAGAGAGGTTAGAAAACCCATCCATAGTAGTGGATAGTTGTCCCTGATGGTAGCAGCATTTACATGTTTGAGGTTCACATAGACCCGTAACTTTCCATTCTTTTTGGGTACTACTACAATTAGGGACACCCAATCGGTGTGTTTAATCTCGTAGATAAACTCCGCATCCTTGAGCTTGTCTATCTCTTCCTTAATTTTTTTTGGCAAAAGTCTCATTGTACGTGTAACGACGTTGTCTATGCGGTTTGGCATCACTTTTAAGGGGTATCATGTGTTGACAGATCTCTGGATCTATTCCCTTTAGGTATTTGTATGACCATGCAAACACATCTTTATATCGTCGGAGTATTGCTGTCAATAGTTGTTTTTCTTCTTCCGTGAGGTCCGTGGCAATGTATGTCGGCTAAGGTTCCACGCTTGGTTCTACTAGATTTATACATTTGGCTTTTTCAGGCCCATCATATGAGGTTCCAAGCTCCTTTGGGCTTCTGAACTACATTTTTTTTTGTCTTGAATAGTATACCTTTTGTAGTGGGAAGGTGCATCAAACTTATCATCATCTGATTCATCGTCAGCTTCCAACTCCGTTGTCCAAACTTGTTTCAAAGTTCATATTTAATTCATTGTATTTGTGTTTGCGCTCTGTTTTGATAAATTTGTTAACTTTTCAGATATATTTTTTGCTTGTGATTTTTTTTTGCTTTTCTTTTTTAAGTTTTTTTCTGTTGCATTGGGTTTCATGAACCTCTTCGATATCTCATCTTTAAGGCAACCAGTTGATTCGACAAGCGTCAAATACTGCGTTTTGTTGTTTAAAAGAGGTACATAATTTTCTTTTCTTTTATTTTGTTTATTCATGCGTCCATTCAGATATATGCATTGTCTTTGTGGTTTTTGGTTTGGAATATCATAATAGATTGCTTGTCAATCCCTCTGTTGATGTCCTTGTCTGAGCTACTAGAAATCTCGTCGTCTGTGTTGTCTTATAAAGGCTTGTCAGGGGAGTCTTGGAATGCTTCTTCATCAGTTTGATCAAGGTCCTTTATGGAGATCTCATCCACTATGCCTCAACAATTTGTAACTCTCTCCATGTCAGGTACTTCTGATCTTGATTTTGGATTTAAGAAGACACTCATCATCTAGAATGGAATGATATCATATCCTCCTCATCACAGAATTTAGTTAGTGTCACCTCATTCACACACACATTCCAAGGCCTAGGGTAACTGAACATCGGATCCTCCTCCCTACCACCCCTTATATAGGCCTAGCTCCTAGCTCTTGCCCTAAGTGGATCCCCAGTCCGCACTGGTCCAGTCTAGGCCCTTGGCCTAGGTCCCTGACCCCCTAGGTTGGGCCTTGCCCCGTAGGACCCTTGTCCTGACATTACTCCCCCCTTAAGGAAGCGTTTTCGTCCTCACACAAGTTGTAATATCTTCTTAAGAATACTGATGTTTTCTGTATTGATGTCCCATACGTGAGCCAGCTGTCTGTATGACCGATAATTGGTGCAGTGAGGAGGTTCAATGAAACCAAGAGCAACATCTTGATTTTCAACATGGTTGTCCTTTTGCAGCCACTTGGGTGTAAATGGTGACTCCATTTATAACTCACTTGAGTATTGTAAAGGAGTAACCACAACTAAGAGTTTTCCAAAGGCATAACTAGTTTTCAGATCTTCTGAAGGTACTAAAATAATGCAAGGAAACCTTGGCGTAATTTTCCATGCAGTTGTGAGAAAGATTTCCTACTCGCATGAGTATCTTGAGTATCTTGAAAAGTTCATAGATAGGGAGTGTCCTCTTGTTAGAATTCTGAATAGTTTGGAACACAAAGAATTACATGTTCATCCCTAATGAAGGTTACTTGCCAACATACTTTGTCAGCACACCTGGTAAGTCCTTGACGTATGAAACTACTGAAACAATCTCCAACCCCACCACAACAGGTGTTCAGAGTTGAAAATCGTACTTAAGAAAATTCTAGAATAGGGAGAAAATCATCTATTCAGAAATGCGTTGTGCTAACGTATGCTCTAAGCAGATCCTTTAGCAAAAGAAATATTTGTAAGTTGCCAATCCAACACGAGATGAATAGCAACAGTAAGAGTGAGGTGTTGTTCCCCAACCACTTATAGACAGTCTTCCCTGACTGTGAAAAAACTAGGACTCAATCATTGAGTATCCAACCATATATTTTATATGGAGTGAAAACAACCAACTAGGTTGAAAGAGGGTGGACTAGAGTAAGCTCCTAGAGTTTAGACCATCCAACCCATAGACACCCATCCTGAGCCAGTGCCTTGTATGGCAGGGTGTAAACTCATAATAAACTTGTAGGAGAGATTGCACATGCAGTGCAAAAAAGGTGCAGAGAGAATAAATGTCCATGAATTGGCTTGCCGCTCCAAATAAATCAGTGTTAAACACTAGGGCCCATAACACCTAGTGTGCATGCATTTAACACAAATTTATCCAAACCGCAATTTCATGGACGAGACTTTCCACTGTACGTAAGTGAAAGCCTTTCAACAAGAGTTGGACCATAACAGAACGTGAAAGCTTAGTTTCACCTAGGTACCACCCATGAGACATTCTCAGTAACTTAGCATACCTGGCTATATGTAGAAACGATCCTCCGTTAAGGTGGTTTCACAGCACTTGTCATCGCAACAAGTCTGTATTGAGTACCCGACGATTTCTGGCCACTAAAATTGTTCTTGATACGGTGTGCTCCAAATGGTCTAATAAACGGATGCGACCAGCACGTAGGGACTTCATTGCGACACATCATTAAGAATTAGGTGCCAATGTCAGTCCCAGAGACTCATATTCATCACATGTGGAATATGTCTCAAAGGAGGATGGCCGAAAAAGCGACATCCATCAAGTACAAGATGTACTTGTGTGTGGAGGAACTACAAAACACTCCGCGACAAGAGTGAGAGGGAACCTCATTCTCTTGCTCCACACTGGTTAAACCGAACTCCTTGAGTTCCTAGACCATGTTGTATCCCATGTGACAACATGTGCCAAATTGAACCCTACAAGTAGGTTCCTAACAGCATAAGACAGAAAGATAGATTGGACACTTGGCCCAAAATACTTTGTGTCGACATGCCCTTGGCATGGCTCTGTAACATTCAAGTGTACTTAGATGTCTTGAAAAACCAAACAAAGCATACTAAAACTGGAATAACACCAAATCAATAGATGCGTACCTGGAGATTTGAACGTAATGTACACTTACCGGTATTCAAATGGAGAGGAACACGTCGTCCACATGTGAAAAAACAAGCAACATTGCACTAGAAACCATGGGTGTTGCCGTCGCAATCCAAACCCGTTGGGTAGAAGTTACGTAGTCAAACGCCCTGGGAAGATCCTTTGTAGAACCGCGCAACTAGCAGGTAACAGTAACCAACATAGTCAACTGTGTACAAAATGATTGGAATCAACTTGAAAAATGCATCTGTCCGCTACCACGTTTGGTAGATTGCAGAATTCTTTCCTTGAAAGTATAACTGGAGAGATCAACTGTGATCCTCAATGCAGATCAAATTGTGATCCTTAATGCCTATGGGGTGATGTAACAATCACCCGCCGGGTCTTACCCCAAAATAGTATGTCCATAGACACTCCATAGTGCTATAAAGAGAGCAAGAGACCCACACAAGTGAACTGTTGATCTCTTAGGGACAGCCATGCTGTCACAACTGATTGCTGCATCTATACTCCGTGGTAGAGAACAATTGGTGTGAGTTTAAGATTATCAAAAACTCTCTTGAACGTCGCACTAAAAACATGTAGTGCAAAAATGACACCCTAAACATCCGTAATGACAAGACGCTTGCTTGCCAATTAACATCAATGGGTACTCTACTAGGTAGAGCTGTTCGATCTTGAGAACAATCATCCAAGGATTACCAACAAGTGGATCGTACTGTTAAGTATGGAGCCTGATTTACCCTTGTAATTTTCTGTGGTAAAAACGCACATTTGTAAGGCCCCCATTATGAGGAGAAGCCATCGTGCGTGAAGGAAAATCACTCACCGGAAACCAAAATTTTCACGGACAAGAATCAGGGGCAACTTTAAAGGCCTCGCCCCCGAGACTTTTTTTTTCGCCGGAATATTATGGCCGGACGGCGGCCGGAAAGTGGTCGGAAAACAACCGGTCGGTTGGCTGGTGGCAGGTAGTCAATGGCCGATGGCCGGTGGTCGGAAGTCAATGGCCGGTGGCCGGTGGTCGGAAGTCAATGGCCGGTGGCCGAATTCAAAAGAGGACTTGTCTTCTCAAGGCCGGCCACACATGGGCGGATTGGAGGGTCCGATTTGGACTTATTCGCACAAGGGCGGCTACACATGGCTGTCTCTCATAAGAGAGGGCATCCCTTTTGGCCTATAAAAGGAGGCCATTTCTACACACATTTCATAGTGTGAAGTTGATGCAACAAGGTGAGTGTGAGGTGGTGAGAGTGAAGCAAGGCGGGAGCTCCATTAAGGGTATAATCCCTTTGTAAACTACTTCTTGTTTTGAAGTACTAAAGCCATTGAGTGGCTGCTTTCCCGTGGACGTAGCCCACATTGGGTGAACCACGTATATCGTGTGTACTCTCTCTCTCTCTCTACTCTATAATCTCGTGTATATAAATCTGTCTCTCTCCATTAAGTAATCTACTCAATTATCTATTTAGCTACGTCTTATTTCCTAACACGTACTCTAGATTAAACAATGGCTCTTAGCCACCGTGTGTGGCTCATAGCCCTCATGGCAATTAGTGGTCAATCATCGAAACGATGAAGATTAATGTGGATGGCATTTTGCCCAATTACTAGCTGAGAGTTAGAGCATCTTGGCTTAGGAGGACTCACTAGTGAAACATGTAGCAAAAGCTTCTTAGAAAGTATGCAGTATTCTTCGAGAGAAATAAGAAAGAGAGATAAGAAGAGCATGCTGGCTGAGGAAATTTCCTTCAGTGATGAGCTTGTATAAGTTGTGCCCAATCCGTGTCCTCTGACGCATCTTATGTCGGAGTTGCAGTGGTTGCCTATATAACACTGTCATCCAGAGAGGAAAGAGAAAAAACAAGTGTTTCCTTGCCCCACTTACCATGTAGGGGGTCGTGACTTTACAAAATGACTTAACATGGAACTTCGCATGTGAAATAAGTCCAAAGTTGAGGTTGTGTTTAGTGGTGTTGTAAACAATTCCTTTTTTTGTCTGTGCGTGACATATTTTCAAGTGTGATAGCGGAAGCATAATCTCTAAAGCGGTGGAATTCATGCCACCTGGTTAGGATGCCTTGCATGCATATTTTTAAGCCCTTGGTGAGAGTGATGGCCTCAAACATGAGGGCCAAAACCATCAGTGCCTTGCACAGTCTAAACGGGTAGGGATTCTGTGAGCTAATATTCCCTGTTTTGCCAGCTACCCGAATCCTTGCTTCCTATAAAAGTGCCAAAGCACTTTGCTTTGCACAATGACAGTAATTGCCAAGTAAGGTGTAAACAGTGAAAAACAAGAAAAATTTAAACTTGGCTAACCTGGTTGTTGCTGTAACCCCTTGGCCCAATATTCCGTGGAAGAAAAGTCGCTTAAAAATGGCGCATAGCCATATCTGCTGCACTAGTGGGAGATGTCGTATGTACAGATACATCCCTTGTATCATATACGTTCGTTACTCACGTAATTAAATAACATGAGTGCTCATAGCTAACAACTACTCTTGGTGACACACATGTGTGCGAGCATAAAAAGATTGACCTTGTCAAGATTTCATAGGGAAATGGCCTTGCCAAATTTTGCGACGGATTGAGAATCCTTCTGGAATCCTTGCTTTTTCCCTTACGTGATAGGTAACCTTGCCTTGTTGGAACCTTGTTCCGTGGTGAAAACATGATGGAAGTACCATTGTGCAGCTTATGACGTTGGTATACCGAAAGTAGTTTCCACCAATGTGGGTTTGTCGAGTAAAATGACGTACCCAAGGCATATAAACATTTACCTTAAGGGCACCAAGAAAGTTAAACAAAAAAAATTAGTTGGCCATGCCAACATCTGTACCCTACCCATTGTAGGCATTGCATGTACTTTCATGAATGCAATTGGATAACAATACCAATTGGTACAACCTCGAAACCATTAACCATTCGTTAACCATTCATGCATGTTTTTCATGAAAACATTAGTCAAATACAGAAATTGGAAACCTTATTGAGATACGTACCTCCCTTGCATGTCAAATTTAATTAGTGGTATTTGGATGAATCTTCCAATCCTATGACAAGCTGGTCATTTGTTACTTATGTGTAGAT
Source organism: Adiantum capillus-veneris (assembly GCF_014529385.1). Taxonomy (NCBI): domain Eukaryota; kingdom Viridiplantae; phylum Streptophyta; class Polypodiopsida; order Polypodiales; family Pteridaceae; genus Adiantum; species Adiantum capillus-veneris. The sequence continues at coordinate 85,263,967 of NC_140955.1, forward strand.
TGGTTCCCAAAACCGAGGAGCTTCCTTGCCACATGACTGGCATCCGAATATCTGATTACATGTGATTGACAGCTTCTGAACACGAGGTTGATTCCATGGTCATGATGTCCTGACATCATGCCAATGGATTTGCAAAGTAGAATTAGCCGTCTACTTCATGATGTATTTACTGCAGGCTATACGTAGTTACATTCGATGATGTATTTGCTTGCCCTCCTTCTTTGAAATGCTGCAGATTCGCCCTCCGTGCTATCCATGTCCTTGCAAAATGCAAAAGATGAAAATTAGCCGTGCTAATTACGCTATACATCAAAGCTCTGCCAATCCATAATTTCACCCGTCCAAATACACCGCTTGAACGTAATCGTCTCCTTGAAAACGTCGTAGATGACTTGATCTTCTCGAAGAAACAAGGACTAATAGATACTTAGCCGTTGTAAGCTAACCTTGACCCACGTCTGCAATTTCTGCAATTTTGGAGAATCTGCAAAAAATTGACGGCCTGTCGAAGACTTTCTCGGCCCCCTGTCGACGAGGTTACGTCCCACCTTGGCTGACAACCAGGTGAAAAACTGTGTACGCTGTGCACGGGGTGTGTGTCGGGGTGGGCATTTACCCTTGTCCAAATTATGGAGTAAAGTGTCCAAGGCCCAAAGCCTTAGGGCGTTTACAAGTGGGAAAGAAAACAAAGGCACGGTCGGCTATGGCAGCCAACAGCGCCGCGAGAGGCTCGGGAGGAGATGGCGGCCCTTGTGATGCCTGCCGTGCTTGGTTGCAGTGGCGTGAATTGCCCACTGGCTCAACGCGAAGCCTTCAAGCCCTCCCACATAGCCTATGGTGGAGGTCAATAGCCCGGCTCCCTTCGCCCTAAGAGGCTCTGCCTACGGGTCCTTCCTCTTGGCTTCTTCCTGTGTGGGAGGTCGATAGCCCGGCTCCCTTCGCCTCAAGAGGCTCTGCCCACGGGTCCTTCCTCTTCGGCTTCTTCCCCGCCTAAGCAGCCATGCCCGCCATGTTGCATGAGCATGCTAAGAAAGACCACGCCCTCCTCCTTCTTTCCTAGAACAGCCTGAGGCTCTGATACCACTATAAGGCCTAGGGTAACTGAACATCGGATCCTCCTCCCTACCCCCGGGGCAGTCAATTTTTAGAATGTGTATGATATCACGTGAGTTAACCGGAGAGGATTATTAAAAGACCAAAATGTATACTTTTATGTATACATTAGAGGGGGGTGGGGGTTTTTTAAATAGGCTCATAGTGTAAGTATAGTATGTATATTGGGGTATTATTAATTACTTCGTGAACGCACGTGATATAGGGATATTTTGATAAGTGACTGCCCCGGGTCCCTACCGCCCCTTATATAGGCCTAACTCCTAGCTCTTGTCCTAAGTGGATCCCCAGTCCACACTGGTCGAGTCCAGGACCTTGGCCTAGGTCCCTAACCCCCTAGGTTGGGCCTTGCCCCGTAGGACCCTTGTCCTGACACACATCAAGGGTGGCCAGTATTTGCTTCCATCCAAAAGGTTCAAACATCTCTTCCAAAAAAGGCTCTGGTACATATGCCTTGTCTTGTACTAATCTATCATGAATACAATCCTCTTTTTTCAAACTCCCACCCTCAGAAGCTCCACACATCCAAATGTGCACTTTGTTTTGCAACCAAGCAGGTATTTCTCCTTCTTGATCAGTTGTAGAGTTTAACTCTTCTCCTAGGGTTCATGCTACATCTCTATAACTATGATCGTTGACACTGATCTTTGTAGTGACATCCTTGTGTCTTAAGTAGATATATTCAAAGCCCCAATCTTGTACCATTTTGAGTTGACACATGAATGGTTTGCCCAATATAATATCAAAACTACTTCTCTCATCAAAATTCATAATAGCAAAGGTGTGTTCATATGCTATTCCACAAGAGGTTACTACGGTTTGCTCCAAAATACCAATAGGTCTCTCCAGGTACCCATATGCTAATTGTAGTTTCATTCAGGTTATCCTTAGAGCAGGCTTTCTCCATTTTTCCCATATTGCCTTGGTTGCTATGAAAATTTTGGCTCCACTATCTAATATAGCAACCGTTTTAACTCCTTTGTATTCTACAGGCAAGGGAGCGTTCCCTTCTTCTCTTTCACAGTAGTCTCCCAGCTTATTCACTGGTACTGGCTCGGTTTTAGTTTGTTTCGAGGTATGGTTATTTGGTGTTTTTGGAGAAACGATTGGTGAAATTACAAGCACTATATTCTCCAAATTTTTTTCCACCTCTTCCCAAAGATGAGGTCTTACATGTAGTAACTCAGATAGAGTTAGTGTACAATGGATAGGGACAACATCAGTCATGAAGAGTTTTGGTGTCCATCATCTTAGGATCCGATTTCCATTGAGATGGTACTTTCCTAACTTCTGATCTTGTTTCATGGTTGCCAATGAACGAGGGTAAAGTTTTCAAAGACCGAGGTTTGCTATCTTCCGACATTTTTGTACCTGCATCACCATATGAACGAGGGTAAAGTTTCCTAACTTCTATTCTTGTTTCATGGTTGCCAATGAACGAGGGTAAAGTTTTCAAAGACCGAGGTTTACTATCTTCCGAAATTTCTATACATGCATCACCATATAGTGATCGGATATCACCCGGGTAGAACTCATGTTCTAAATGGATCTCAATGATAGGAGCTGGCTGAAGTGTTGCGCTTCCATCTATTTTGTTTTTGATATCCTCCAACAGGTCCTGTGGCCATGGTTCTTCCACTTCAAGAATTGGCATAACTTCCTATGAATACACCCCATCTGTGGTATTGGCTTCCATCCTCTTATCCAAAGGCATTTCAACTATCGATTCTTTTTTGTCTTTGTCTTTGTCTTCAATATCTCAATCCTTCAACTCTTGGATTTTTTCACGGATCAACACCTCAGTTCTTGGAGCAGTAGGAATAGGTGGTTCCATAAGAGCTTGAGCCGCTTGGATGAGCTCCTTGCACATCTGCAACCTCTCTTTTTTACACCCTGGATGAGGATACGTTAACCATCTATGCTCCTGGGTTTGGTTGGGCTTTAACCTAGTTTCATAAGCTTTCAAAATTGCATCTAATGGCTCAAAGACCTTGTCCAACAAGACCGATCCTCCCGAAGGTATTACTGATGGTTTTTCTACATCAATCTTTTCTTTTTGGTCCCTTTCCATTCTCAATTATTCTTCTGTTTACTGCTATTTGGTTTCTGAAACTGATTTTTCTTTTATCCTTTTGGATTTCATCTTGTCCCTTTTTGCTTTCCAGAATTTCCTAGGGGTTCTAATTGACAAATTCTCTATCTCAAATTGGCTGGATGGGATGTTTCTTACAGTCTCTTGTGCTTGTGCTCTTGTTACAACATTCATTGGAACTGCTAGTTTCGTTTCTGATCCACTTGAGCTTGATACAATGTAGCCTTCCCTTTGTTATCAGGGTTTTGTGGAAAGTGTGGAATGAGATGGCCATTTGTACATCCCGTATAGTACCCAAAGAGTTTGATACGCTCTCCTTTGTGTGGACAACTTCTTGACCAATGATCACCGTCACATTTATAGCATGGTCCTACTGATGGTGGAGAAGCTTGTGGAGCCCCCATTGGTTTTTTGGTTCTATGAGGGTATCTCCTAGGTCTATAGTTATGAGTTTCCATGAACATGAGCATATTTTCATCAACCAAGTAATGGTTTTTTGTTGGTTGTGTTATCTACGATGATTCTGACCCTCTCTCATAAGAGTTGTCTAAATCTTCTTGGTATGAGACTTCTTGTATCATACTCTAATCTGCAGGTGCCTCTATGGGCTACAAAATTCTTACCATGGCTCTGTTTTCTTGGGGTAAAGGGGGCTGATGTCCCAACATAGGTTGAGGTTTTTCCTATCCTTTGGAATGCATTATTTTGTCCTACTTGGTATCTTGGAGGTGGTGGCAACTGCTGCCCTCTAGGTGGCCCATATGGTCTTTATCTAACATAGTTTCTATTATAGAAACATTCGTGTGTCTCATGGTTTGTCCATTTTTGTTTGATAGTGCACCACTTTAATACACACTGTACATTTTCTCTTGGCCTTGTGGATGCATGTTGCACCATTGAGTTGGATGATCTCCTCCACAAGTGTCACATTTTCGTGTGGGTTGTTGTCATGTGTTTGGGTTTGTCCCGTTTCCTTGGTTCATACTTCTGATCACTTCCTTGATCATTTGATCAATGTTTGGTACAGTTGGGTTTTGTCCACTCAATTTCATCATGGATTCACTAGTGGTTGAAGAGGTGCTACTCATCCCTTGGTTTGTGTCCTCAGTCACCTCCCCATATGCCTTATAGTTGTCTACCAGATACAACGCCTCCTTCGTGACTTGCTCGAAAGTAACACATGCCTTTAAGTGAAAATCTTTTTTGAGAGTGTCATTTTGCAATCCTTCTATGAAAAGGATTGATAGCCTCTCACTTGAGGTAGCTCTCTAGTAGGACATCTTTCTATGTATTGCTTAAATCGAAGCGAGGCTTCTTTCACCTTTTCTTTCTATTTTTGTCTAAATGCATAGATTTTGGAGATTGTATTATGCTTAATTACTCTCTTTAAGAATTTCTCTAAAAACCCTAAAGAAGTTTCTCTATGCTTGGGAATTCTTGGTTGTTTAATGGTTGGAATGAGGTCAAGGCTGTTCCTTCTATGCTCAATCCAAATCCTTCATATTGAGTATGGAAATCAGTTACATGTTTAGCTCTCAACACTTGTTTGAAGATTGAAACATGAGCGTACGGATCCCCCGATCCACAATAATTTTTGGGTACACACTTGGCCACTTGAGATGGTCTCATGCGTCTAGTCTCTGCAACCATCTAGTTTCTCTATGCTTGGGAATTCTTGGCTGTTTAATGGTTGGAATGAGGTCAAGGCTGTTCCTTCTACGCTCAATCCAAATCCTTCATATTGAGTATGGAAATCAGTTACATGTTTAGCTCTCAACACTTGTTTGAAGATTGAAACATGTGCGTACGGATCCCCCGATCCACTATAATTTTTGGATACACACTTGGCCACTTGAGATGGTCTCATGCGTCTAGTCTCTGCAACCATCCTAACCATCCTCGATCCTCCTGACATGGTCTCTGTAGTTTCGCATTCTCCCCTTGGCACTACAAATCGATGTCCTCTCCGACATACGTTCATCCAATCATTTTGTTTGATCTCGTGTAATATTCGGAGGGATTCTAGTTGTGTAAGTCAAATCAGGTGCTACACTACTCTTGTGTGTGTTCAAAGAAACCCTAGACCCCATTGATCCCATGGGCCTTGTATTCGAGAATTTTTGGTGCCCAATTGAATCTTCCACTCTGGTTCTTATTGGACTTACATACCCAGTTTCTGGTCTTGTTTGAATAGTCATGGGTTTAACTTCCTTGGGATTTATATAATATTGGTGGATTGATCCACCAGAGTATGTATATTGCTCTAGCTCCTTATGGTCTATAGGAGAGTATTTTGGCCATGCTTATCCATTATGACCACTTGGATACTTGTTGCCTCTATGTATGGTAAAAGATATAGTCTCTTGAGGTCAGTTAGCTCCTCGATGCAGGGTTCATCGCATCTATAATAGAGTGTTTGTTCTTAGTTATTGAATTTATATAGCCCCACATAAGTGTTGTCCGTATTAAACCACTCCGTCTCGTTAGTGTTTCTGAACACAACGTTTTGCTTGTCCATCTTGGGTGGTTCATCTACTAACTCTTCATCTACCTTGTCCTTGGTGCCAGTCAATCCCCATTTGTCCAACAATAAAGGTGTTGTGAACAACTAGGTACATCATTCCCTCTCGGTCAAAGTATTTGTCTCCATTATGGTCCACATCTACAAGGTCCTTGAACTTGCTTGGCTTGTTTTCCAACTTAACACAATAGCGGTCCATTCCATTTTTATAAATTTTGGCTTTACGCTCATTTTCAAATTGAAATTTTAGATACAACAGTTTGACATCAACTGCAAGTCAAGAAGGATCTGCCCTCGTGGAAGTTCCTTCCTTAAGGTTCACCTTCTTGAATTTCTTAGTCATTATGGTGTATAATCTTTTTGATGAGGTATCAGAAAAAATTTCCTCTATAATGGCTTCTAGAGGATGCATTGGATTTTAATTCACACTACCTTCAGTTGAGTGGTTGCTCACTTGGTCTGTGACATTGGGATTCCTATTCTAATACAATCTTCCTGATCGCAAATGCATGAAGAACTGATCTTACAAAATCCAAACCTTGTAACCACATTGGCTAACTTGAATTCCCCAATTTGGTCTTACTTGTTGGGTCATACTCTCTAGAACTTGCAACCTGTCAAAGAATGCTTGATGGCTATGATTTTACACCCACTCTTGTAAGCTTTCAATCGACAAAATTTTATCATATGCTTTCAATAACTTCACAATTTTGCTCACAACACCCACAATTCAAGTCCAATTTCAATTTTGAAAAGACCACCAGGGTCCTAGAGACTATTTCTCGCTGTGGTGAAATTTTGCTCTTATTATGACTCAGAGGAACATGGATCACGATCCATGTTTGGAGGCCAAATTGACTTTTCTTGGTACCAACAAAATCAGTCTGACTAGTAGGTCATTTGGTACTAAAATATCTAAAAATGGATTTTTGGATTGAAAATTAGGTTAGTTCTGGCACTTGCTCAGAATGCTTGATAGTTGTGGGCTTTTGTCTTGGTTTTTGATATCTTGAAATGATCACTAGAGTCCCTGTAATGTGCTTTAGCTATGGTGCAGGTTTGGTATAAATCTGTGTCAGAGGAACATGGATCACGATCCATGTTCCTAGTTGTCAGATTGGATTGAAACTTGGCACACAGATTCCCTTTGGTTCACTGATGTCAACTTTATGGTTTTTGCAGGATTTGGACTTTTTTAGGCCAACCAAAAGTCAATCCTCAGTTCTGTTCCATGGTTTTCACCTTGAACTGTTTTCTGCCCTTTTGACTCACTTTTTGGACTTTTTTGACAATAGTTGTTTTGGGAAATGTTCTTCAAATCTTACAATTGTCCACCTGTCAAATACCAGCTCAAAATCCCTATGAGGTACATGGATCGTGATCCATGTTGGACATCATTTTGATATGAGATTTGGTGAGCTTATAATATTGGGTATGGTGATACTTTTCCCCAAATCTTTTTGGATGTCAACCACTTTTACCCAACCAAAAGAAATATTTTGTGTCCGCTTTTGCGGTTTTTTGCAATCAACTATTTTTTGGCGTTTTGATTAAGCTTTTGTACTTTTTTGTTGTGGACCCTTTTGGAAAATTTGTCTCCTTAGTTCTCAGGAGCGTATTGGTCAATTATCTTGTCCAATTATCAACCTGGTACATGGATCACGATCCATGTTTGACAGCATCTGGTCATGAATTTTGTCTTGCTGGTTCCTTGCCTTTAATTGAACCCAATCCTCACCCCTTTTTGAATTTGGACATCTAAAAGTTTAGTTTCCCCAAATTTTCTCAATTTTCAAGGTTTTGTACAACTTAGCCCAATTTCTTCATTTGGATGTACTTTTAGCAACCTATTTTTGGCCAAACTTAGGATTTTGGTGTTCGAGAGTCAATTCTAAAAAATGAGGACAGTTTCTAGTCAAGTGGCCAAAAAGGTACATGGATGCGATCCATGTTGGACAGGCAATCTGGGACAAAACTGCTCAGTTTGTCTCCTGCAAGCTTGTATATCCCTTTTTGCCAGGTTTTGTTGAGTTTAATTCAGCTTTGAAGCTTTGACCATCAATTTTACAAATTTTCAGAGTTACGGTCTTTGGTACCAAAGTAAGGTTTCGGACAGTTTGTACCTCGATCCTTTTGGCCCCAATTGATGGTGGAAATTGTTGCTTAACCTACTCGTATAAACTTAAATGTATCCACAAACATAAATAAGTTTAACAGTGCAAAAATGACAAAAAAATGTATGGTGAAATAATCCTTTTCAAGCATAGGAAAATTAAAGAACGAAATACTTTTTGTACTTCACACACAACTCTCTTTACTCATAAGGAGTAGCACTAGGGGTGCTATCACTTAACGAGTAGTAAAGCGAGCAAGGGACAAAAAGCGAGCAAAAAAATTAGAGAGATAGATATTTTGATCCCATTTGAAGGGTTCTCGATTTTTTTTAATCTTTCTTATGCATACATTCGTTCAGAAACAAGTGTTACTTATACATGATCTCTATATGCAAATTTTCTCTCTTTGTACACTACATCTACATATATGCATAACGTTAAATGGTTGTTTTTCTTCAGGGCCACATTGTACCTAAAGTAATTGGAGAGAAAAACAAAAGCACCTCTTTTCAAAGTGGCTACTAGCTTTTTCAACACTTGCTAAGATCTTTTTGTTATGCTATTAAGAAATGAGGGGTGAACATAGGTTTAGGAGGAAGAGAAAGAATCGTATTTCTTACCAAACTTTTACAAATAAAAATTCTTGATTCAGACTAGGAATTGTCTTATGCCTCCTTAACATCATAGTGATGTGTTGGTCTGACTAACACTTCATATCAAGTTCCTTTCATTTCCTTCTCTCAAGTAGCCATGAGTGCAACGTGGTGCTTAAATGCAAGCTATGAAACTCATCCACTCAGAAAAATTTTTGTTTGACATCTAGCACTAATTTATGCTTTTTGCTTGTCTTGAACTACAAAGATATTCAATTTAGTTGAAATTACAATTGTGTTTTCTTGCGTACATTGTACGTATGGTAGTACATAATAGTATCCAACACCAATTCTTATCTATATACATTGAGGAACAACTTGTGTTCATCACTATGACTCTTACACACTCACAACTTTTTACCATGCTCCAAACATGATCTGGAAAATAAGAGAAATTGTTTAATGTGAGAAAGTGAAAGAGAAAATACGAAAAATTTGTCAAAAAAGTTGGTAGAGTCATACTAAATAAATTTTTCTTGCAACCTAATTATTATATCAAAATTTTTAATTGTTTTATTACATCTCATATAGCTAAGCTTACTATCGATCATTAAGAGGCAACATACTGCTCAAATTGAGAAGAGTATCTATAAAAATTCTTAAAGATGCCAAAAATAAAATTGATGCAAGAATGTCAAAAGAAAGTACATTTTAAGAATAATAATTTGTCGACAATGTTGTGGTGCCTACTATAGGTCTTTGTGAGTGTGGGTCTCCTAGATACACATAATTACTTTGTAATGAAGCCAAATGTATGTATTCAATTTGAGAGAAAATATAAATGACACTCCTTGAAAATGTCATAAATTGTTGGAAATTGCAAAAATATATTGCTTTATTCTTTTCACTCCTTAAAAAAGGTCATATATCTTGTTGGCAATTACAAAAAGGATCGCAATACTTGTTAATTCAGATGACGGTAATAGATTTAATACTCATGCGGTGAATATATTTGTACTCTGTGGTTTTGCATGTGCAATTACTATCATCTTTTGCTAGCTTTATCACAAAGGTTTTTCTAGAAGAGGCAAACTACATATGGCCATGAATTTAAGCGGAAAATCTGATTGTCTCTAGTAGCCATAGACATGCATATATTTTTTGCAAAGATAAGGAATACTCCTAAAACAACAAAGTATAACTTGAAATAACAAGTATGTTGGGATTCTCAACAAGTCTTGGGTATACACTAGATGTATAAACACATATTTTTTCAACCAAGAGGTAATAACGATAGTAGTGATGCTATCCATGGAGAACAAGAACCCAAAAGCTTAGTAATGAGAGCGATGATACTTATGTCCATGGAGAAGATAAGGAACTATGAAACTTTAAAATCCTTACTTGCAAAAGAAGCTACCAATGAAGGGTGTGTTACAGAGATGCACGATGGCTTCTAGTTTGACTTCATGCAAAAGGCAAAAAAACCATTTTTTGTTGATAAAAGAGTTCCTAATCTTTTTTGAAACTCTATCACTACCATAGTGGCACATTCCCCATGTTCTTACCTTCTTTGTTTCAAGATGGGCTTGCTATTGAGCTTGCTAGTCATTGGAAAAAAATATTGATTACGTCATCTTGACCACACCCATTCCCTAAGTGATTAAATTACCAGTGGATAGATTTCGAGTGCTTCAAGTGCTTCGAGCGCTTTGATCCCCCTTGATTTCAAAAGCTTTGAGATTTTTAACGGCTACCGCTACTACCACATCAACAACGGCGCTCAAAATTTATCATCGCATTATTGAATTCTCTTCACACCCTTGGTTTCATGTGACCATCACTGTCCATGTACCAACGGACTGAGCAACTACCTCTAAGAGACTCTTATCTTAAGCATGGCCTCAATATACCGGGATCATAATCTATTTTCACCCCGCCATCGATTACATGGGTAGCCTTGTTTGTGCGAGTGAAAACTCAAAATAATCTTGAGCTTTGAGGAGTTTGATCTCATGGTCCCTTTTCAACTTGCGTTTGGAAATGCACGTTGGTGGGACCCGGTGAGGATAAACCCTCTTCTCCTACAGAAAGTCAAGGGGATGATGTCTTGCTCTTGTACTTCTATGCTCCGAGGTGATGATGCTGATGATCGACTGCATCGCTGCATCAATCTGTAGATTGTACTCGTGAGAATCTTTTGTCCTGCCTGCATTATTCGTTTTTGTCTCCAACATGCTGAGCACATTTTGGCTCTCATGTGCCATAGAACCCTCAAGCATCCAATTCTCCCTTTTGATTGGTTGCTGATGGTCTTGCACCACTGGATTTTGTACATGTGATTGCAGGCTTTGCATACGCTCTGCCAATATCCGACCGTGTTTAAGTATTGCCTGTTTGAGTTTCTTCTGCAATTAGTTGTATTGATAGAGGTTTTGTACATCACAGATCCTTCATCTACCTTCGCATGGCATGTGGAAAATTTGCCTAAGCTTTCCTGCACAAGTCCCACCCTTGGAGCTGAACCAACATGGTGACCTCTTAGCCACGGCATAGATAGCTCTACTTCTGCATCAAAAGTGGGTGGTGCATTTGCTGCATGAGCAAGGGAGGGCTGAGCTGTGCTCGGGACCAAATCCGCCCCCCTTGCATGACGTACACCAGCGCTCAAAACATTGTTGCTAGAC
>NC_140955.1:88172586-88190086 GCF_014529385.1 Adiantum capillus-veneris
TCTTGCAGATTACACAGCTTGAAAACATATCGATGAAACATGGTTGGATTTTGCCAGGGAAGCTTGAAATTTGTGCCTAGGCATGGCTATGGATGGTGTAAATCCATTTGGTCAAAGATCAGCATCTTACAGTGTATGGTCCATTGTCATTGTCAACTATAACATTCTCCCTTGGTTTACGAAGAAGGGGCACCTATGGCTAAACGTGATTGTGCCGGGGTGGTATAAAGTGAAGAATATGGATGTGTATCTTTGTCCACTATTGGAAGAGATACAACAATTGTGGATTGGCATAGAAGTGGTGGATATGAGTCGACACAAAGGTCGACGGAATGCTTTGATCAAACGTATTCTAATGTGGACCATGTATGACTATCCCGGACTAACAGAATGCTCAAGTGACTTACACTTAAACTCAAATACTGTAAATCTTGGTTTTTCTCAAGCTTGTCTATTATCATGTGTATGCATGCATGGCTTCAAACAAGCGGATACAGAGCATGTGTCACATGTAGACCTAGACTAAATGCACGCTGGGCGTCCTCATTGAAGAAGCAAATCTACGAAGGTCATCAAGTGTATCTTCCAGAGAATCATGTGTTACATGGTGGCTTTTAGGGAAGTGAGCCACTAAGGATGTCTGTACAAGCATGGTTAGAGCAGAAGGAGATGTTTGATGACGGTTTGCCCCGAGGGATAAAGAGACTCTCTCTATGGTACGAGTTATCATATTGGCCCCAACTCATGATCAATCACTTGCTTGATCCAATGCACATATTCAAGAATGTGGGTAATCTGCTATGGGACCATCTGACCGGCAAGAAAGACACTTTGGGAGCCAAGGTTTGATGTGGATCGTATGGAACAATATTGGCCGTAGACAGCATCCGATGGATCGATAAAACTCCCTAAAGCGCCATGGATTTTCATAGGAGCCCAAGAACGAAAAGTAAAAGAGACCATACGATCTGTGCGGACCCCCACTGGCATAATGTACTCGCTCAGAACGTGTTTTACTAAAGAAGGAAAGCTTACCGGTTTCAAGTCACACGACTGGCATAAAATGTGTCAGGTATGTTCATAGTGGAAAATATCATAATGGGAATTGTGTAACAAATTCGTGTGTGGACTTTAATATAATTGATGCACGTGTTTTGCAGTTTATTTTACCGGTGGCCATTGAGGGATGTTTGTCTCTTGACGTCCATAACAGAATCTACAAACTTGTCTCTTGACGTCCGTAACAAAATCTACAAACTTACGAAGTTGGTGCAATGGATCTCACAAAAGGAGATCAATATAGACTCCATACCATTCGCCAAACTAAACGCTGTGGAGGTTGTGTGTATGTTTGAGAAACACTTTCCTACTACCATGATAACCATTCAGGTGCATCTTCTTGCTCACATAGTTGATGAGGTGGAAATAGCTAGCACAATACATTCCAGATGGATGTTCTTTTTAGAACATTTCATGAAAACGCTCAAAGGATATGTGTGTCACAAGGCACGTCCGGAGGGTAGCATGGTAGAAGGTTGGCTGGTATCAGAGTCCGTAGTGTACATTGGAGAGTGTCTAGATGAATTTGATAAAGCCCGGGACACACTATGGAAAACCATAGATGATGAGCGCATATCTAGGATTCTCATGTGTAATCTCGGTGTTGAGAAGAAGATGATGGAAGATCTAGAGGCTAAAATCAACCGATTTTGCATGCTTCACAATCAAGTGATGCAAAAGTGGATTTCACAATATGAAGATGCAAAACAAGAGCAACAAAGGGCACGAATCGAGTGGAGATGGGGAAGACGACCACCGATGCACTATCCGACGGGTTTGGAGAGCCTACCAACATTCATGAGCTTAAGATGGTTACACAACCAATTGAAAAGCACACAATAGTGCGGTGAACAAGTGACTAAGGAGGAGTAGGAGTACTCTCAGGGTTGCGCGACCAAGGTAAGTTTGCAATGTACGACTAGTGAATTCCTAGATGTTTGAACGGCCACTCATAATCTTTGTTTGTTGTAGTATAAGTCACACACAACAACATGGTGTAAAGGTCGACATTTTAGGGTGGAACGGATCGTCAAAAAGCATTTTACTCAAGATTGTGGAATCATGGCAAAATTTGAACAGTCTAGTGGACGACAGTCCTCTCATGCAGATCCTGTGGTGGTGGAACTCACTTACTTCAGCATGCTACAAGAGATTTTGACGATCGATAATAGAGGATTTTTTGTATACTTGTTCGACGTGCAATGGTTCAAGATAATCATGGAGGGTCGCAACGCTACTGTGCGTAGAGGAGAGTTTGGTTTTCTGAGGTGGATTCAACTAAGAAATGGACTGACCTAAGAGACACTTTCGTACTACCCGAGCATTGTGAACAAGTAAGTATGTAAATAGTTAACATCCAATTTTAGAAGTTATGTGCTTGGAAGCTCTCATGTAAGTTATGTGTCTCTGGCAGGTGATATTTCATCCTACAAAGTCTGCATCAAACTGGTGGTACGTCATAGAGGTAGCCCCTTGTAGTGCACAGACGTATGAAGGCTACCATGTGCCAATCACAGCGGCATCAATGGAGGAGATCAGAGAAGATGCTCAATTAGAAGCTACTGAGGTACTGTCAGACGAGCATCAAGCTGCTACTCGCTATGGGGTGCATGTAGAGGATCTACAAAATGAAACGGAGGACATCTGATTAAACGGAGAGCTCTATATAGATATAGGAAGTTATGCTGAGCTTTGCAAGGATGGGAGAGAGACCTCTTAAAGCCATAAATATTGTATTTGAACAATTTTTCTCCGTTTTATAATATATATTGTATTCACGTGGCTTTTTATCCATTTTTGTCTATATGCGACATTGCGTCATTTTATTTAATGGTCTTTGCATCCATTCCAAGTACGTATGCTCTAGGTATGTTCTCACAAGCAGGGACGACGAGCACTGTGCTCTGAGTGCGATGGAGACTAAAGCTGCAATCACGAAGGTCTGCTCAATATAGATGCTGCTTGTCCCACCACTAGATCTAGTTGATCGGGTGAAAGAGACACTAAGAAGCACTACTATTGCTTCTCAGCGTCTCTTTCACCCGATCAATTAGATTTAGTGGTGGGACAAGAAACTTCTATGAGCAGACCTTCGCGATACAGCTTCAGTCTCCATTGCACCCGGAGCGCAATGCTTTTACAAATTCACAAAACTTCAACAAAATCTCTCTACACAGGAATCCCTCCCCCATTATGAGTCCTCTCTCTCTCTCTCTCTCTCTCTCTCTCTCTCTCTCTCTCTCTCTCTCTCTCTCTCTCTCTCTCTCTCTCTACTTGTCCATGTTTTCTTCTCCATTCATTCAATATTAAGATTAAATGTTCGTGTGTTTAATGCAGGTATGGATGATGATGAGTTTCTTTCTTCTTTGTCACACCAGCAGAGAGAGTGGTACGTGGAGCGTCATCGATCTGGAGCACCATCACCTGTTCCTACTCCTTTAGCGTCTCTCTCTGTTTTGAAGCATTCAACACGCTCCAAAGCTTGGGTGTCGATGAGATGATCTTCACACTCGTCTAAGCACCGACGCTTTAGTGGTGGCGGTGGCGATTGTTGTGGGATGCCGCCGCCAATGCCGCGACACTGCCTCGTGTTCGACAAGGCTCTTTACTCTCCCCTTCTTTGCCCGCCCCCACACCAGCCACGACATCGCCATGTACACCAGGTTTTGCACGGTTGACGGCCATTCCTAGCAGCTACACACCACTAGCTACTCCTCCAGGAGTCACTCCAGTCGCGACACTCCTCGCTTCGGGGCCCAGACTCTAGTGGAGACACCTGACGTCTGTACCCCCATCGACACGCCGCTAGAGACCCCTATCGAGACACCCAGGTTCACGCGTCACCGGCGAGAGGGCTTGCCTTACTCTGTCGACTTCAACGACGGCATCATCTTGGATGATGAAGGCAAGAAGGTAATCTCGTGCATGTGGGGTCTTTGCTCTCAAGTGTTTAGACACTACATACTAAATACCTGGTGTGAAGTACCAAGTGATTTAAAAGATAGAGTCATCAGCATGCTGCATGACGAGTTTCCCCTTTTGACACGGGATGACCGCTTCAATGAAGACCTGATGAAGGTTTGAATGTGCAAATACTGCAAGCACAAGCGTTCCGAAGTGCAAAAATCAATTAAGCATGGGTGGAACATACCAGATTGGCTGGCCAAAGAAGATTGAAAGAATGCAAAGAAAGCAACGCACGAGAATCCCGACAAGTGGAAGCAACAAAAGGAGGCAGCCAAAGAACGAGTAGAGGCAGTGAGCGCACACCACTTGGGGAGCGACGGGTGGACATCATTTGAGGCCTTTTGTAAGTGTTTTTGCATTGCTCTTTAGGTTTGATAGTTTAGGGTTTAGGGGTTTTTAAATTCTAACAAAATGGATTCTTTGTATGTTTTGATAGTGGTCGATGACAGGACGTGACCCCACACCGTACAAGTGCGAGTACGCAGGTAGGAAGGGCTTAAATGCCCTGATGAACATTCTGAGTTCTCACGGTGGCATGGTTAGTATTAGGGTTTACTCTTTTCTATTTGTTGTATTGTTTTATAAATTATATGTTTATACTTACAGAAATCTGTCTTACTGTTTTTTTTTGGAGAATCCGACAGATACGCCGCTTGGACGCCATGAGACATCTGATTAGACGACATCAGTCTAACCGTAGCTAGATACCATTAGTTTCCTTTTGTCATAGCATATGTATCATGAGATGACTGACGTTTATACGTCTTTTTGTAACTATTGGAAAACCATGTATATTTTTTCAATAATGACAATGGTGTTGTAACTATTACATTTGCAAAGTTTAAGAATCAAGTGATTTTGCCTATGATGTGTATAACTGTCATTGATTTACTTTCATCAATTTAGTTTTGTCAATTTTGTATCTTTATTCTACAAACAATACTATGGATGATGGAGTTAATGATTACATTGTCTTGTGGGTGATTACTTTGCATCTATATCTAAGCTTGCACTTTCTTTCAAAGGTTAATCTGGGCTTATCTTGGATTCATTTAGGTTTACTCAATCATTGAAACATTCAATATGGTTGATGGAATGCCCTGCCACCAAAGTTTTTTCCTCTCGGGCATCGCTATAAGTGTCGTTATATAAGGCTCTGTAGCATTGCTATGAACGTCGCTATAGGTGACCTCTAAACGTCGCTATGATCTTCGTTATAGGCATCATTATATAGCGACGTCTATAGTGATGCATATAACGACGCTCATAGTGACGTTCCCGTATTGACACTGTTAGCGACGGTCTTAGCGACGCCGGGAGTATAAAAACCCAATGTATTTTTGTTGCTAACAGCATCACAAGTGCACACAACCTCTTGTAGTGATATTGGTCGAGTATCTCTTCTAGACATTATGGTTTCACTATATCGCTGAGGTGACTATAGATTTTGGCATATTTGTGTAGGTTCTACTAGCCAGAGAGCTTCATCACCACTTTTTGACTAGAGTATTTTATCTCTTGATGTATCTTATGGTTTGTATGGGATCATATCATTGTATATCTTTGGGTTTTACTCATATTTCCTGTATATGGTCCTATGGTCAATTTTTATGTAATGCAAAGGGCCACAAGCCCCATTTTGAGAGAGAGAGAGAGAGAGAGAGAGAGAGAGAGAGAGAGAGAGAGAGAGAGAGAGAGAGAGAGAGAGAGAGAGAGAGAGAGAGAGATCCGGTATTCATGCTTTGATTCATTGGGATATACACCGAGAATTTTACATATTATTCTAGATACAAATGATTTCAAATATAGGCCTTCAATTGGACCTCTCCTAGGGGGATGGAGTTTTTATTACAATCTGTACCATCATGCTCTGGACCATGTGAACGATTTGCAATCACATTCTGCCCTCACACTCTTCCCCTACATTGACAGCTATTTGGATTGAGCTACTAGATACTCTTCTCAGCTAGTGAGATACTCGATGGTGGCTTTATTTTTATCCGAGAACCCAAGAGACTATCTCTCCGTTGAATTACCTTCTGGTTTGGTCTCAGAGCATGAGATTAGTGCAAACTATCTAAGCTTGCCGTTTCTAGCATCCCTCAAGCATAGGTTGGAGCCTCCTTGCTCCATTCTCAAGAAGATTACTTGCAAAATATGAAAAGCCAACATTGGTAGAAATCACATACAAATCATCGCTTGCTTCTCCCGACGCAAAAACAACATGCGATCACAAACTTGTCGCACACACTTTCCGCATAGTCTCTTCAGTAGGGCATCCACAATTTCTTCCTGAAAGAGGGTGATAGGGATGACTTCACAGCCTTAGGAAGTTGGCAGAAATAGGGCAGCTATGGGTGCTTTCCCAAGGAATAGCGGGGGAGTGTGTGCCAGTAGAGAGAGAGGTTGCGGTAGATTTTTAGAATAGAAGGAGGAGATAGATTAATCATTGGTCTACCTTCAATTTTAGCCACAAGAAGGGGGTGCCCTGTTTTTTTTTTGAAAGTAGAAGATTGCCTACTTATCAAGTGGGAGGTATGAACCTGCTCAACACTCAATAAAAAACTAATGAGCTGAAAAAAATGCTTTCACAAACACACCCCAGTCATCTTTGGATGCAATTTCATGCATATATTCGATGCATGCATACTCCTTTACGGAAAAGCACCCGCTTTCCTAGAAATCCCTCAAAAAGAAACTTGCTTTTCAAAAAGCATATGCATTTCTTCAAAGCTTCTCAAAACCCATCTTCATTCATGTGCTTGCATCTTATGCGTAACTCATACTTAGCTCGGATTTTAGGTGTAGAACATGGAATATTCCCTTTACGAATGCTATCATCATTGATCTTGTGATGCTAGGAGGAACATCCATTACCCAGTCTCTCACAATACAAATCTCTTGTGATGCTTTATCATACCTATCATCCAGAAAAAGATCCTTTCATTAGTTAACAAACCTGCCCAATGGGCTACAAACTACCCTTGTGACAGAGGGCTACATCAGTAAATGGGGAGACTCTCCCAATGAAAAAAAAGAATATGTACAAAGATGGATAAACCAGGAGATAGGTGGGGGCAACAACCACACTCGTGGTCGGTAATGCCATTGGGGCGTGTCCCTGAACCATGGTGAAGAAAGGTCTAGGCCACCACAATCTTAGAAAAGCCTCTCGACGCTCCCGCATGCAGTCAGAGCTACCCTGGAGATGCTTGAACTAGCCCTTGAGTGTGTGGATCAGCTCTAACCAGAAGTCACAAATAGTCTCCGCTGGTGGGACAAGGCAAGCCTCTTAAATGTGACATGCTCTCTACAATGGGTTCTCCTCAATACAATGTGCGTGAAATCTCATTCCAGCACAATGAAAACATTGGAAATTATGAATAACAAAGCAAACATAGCGACTCAACATTAGAACCTGAACAACTGGCCATAGAGATCAGCCCTCGGGAGGGAAACAATGATACAGATAGGTGTTGGGAGCTCCTCTGCAACCTGACACTCTGGTTCATTTGGAGAGATTGTTGCTCTCGTATCTAAATTCCGCTATAGGTGCTCTAATTTTTGGCACGCCTGCTGAAACCTTAACTGAAGTCTCACTCCGTTGATAGTCGAGTCGAGGAGCTAACTACTTTAAAGTCTTGCCTATGCTAATCTCTATTGTTAAGTATGGAGCTTGATTTACCCCTTGTAATTTTCTATGGTAAAAACGCACATTTGTAAGGCCCCCATTATGAGGAGAATCCATCGTGCATGAAGGAAAATCACTTGCTAGAAATAAAATTTCACGGCCAAATCTCGAGCAAAGCTCAAGATTGGTTTCACCAGAATATTCCTTTTTGCCAGAATATTATGGCCGAATGGCGGCCGGAAAGTGGTCGGAAAACGATCGGTCTCGGTTGGCCGGTGGTCGGAAGTCAATGGCCGGTGGCCGAATTCAAAAGCGGACTTGTCTTCTCAAGGGAGGCCACACATGGGCGGATTGGAGGGTCTGATTTGGGCTTATCTACACAAGGGCGGCTACACATGGCTGCCTCTCATGAGAGAGGGCAACCCTTTTGGCCTATAAAAGGAGTCCATTTCTACACACATTTCATAGTGTGAAGTTGATGCAACAAGGTGGGTGTGAGGTGGTGAGAGTGAAGCAAAGGTGGGAGCTCTATTAAGTGTATAATCCCTTTGTAAACTACTTCTTGTTTTGAAGTACTAAAGCCATTGAGTGGATGCTTTCCTGTGGACGTAGCCCACATTGGGTGAACCACGTATATCGTGTGTACTCTCTCTCTCTCTCTACTCTATAAACTCTTGTGTGTGAAATCTATCTCTCTCCATTAAGTAATCTACTCAAATATCTATTTAGCAACGTCATATTTCCTAACATCTACTAATTTCTACTGATCTGGTCCAGCTTCATCTTGGTTTTGTCTAGCTTCCCCTACACTAGCTTACTCCTAGAACAGCTTGTCTAGTCGCTCGTCCGGGTCTAGCTAGGTGGTCTAGCCACTCGCCCTGGTCTAGTGGAGCTTGGACCACTATTGAGTAAGTTAAAGGTCTTTGTGAACAAAGCTTGGGTGGGCTTTTGATTACTACATGAAACATACAAGGAAGTCAAAAGAGCGACAAAGTCCGCTAATGAGTCCTTTGAAGTACTACCATTGGAAACAGCAACCCTTTGTGCCCAGTAAAAGTCCACTAGCCCCGTTACCCTTACTTTCCTACGAGGCTACCTCCACTCCCTCAACCAATCCTTCACCTCTCAGGTCACCTTCCCCAGTATATTTCTCAACCAATGTGTTACAGCAACCTCTTGAGCAACAGACTCAGGAGAAGATAACCATGGAAGAGCTGACAAGCATTCAGGCTAAGGTAAACACCAAGTTCCCTACTTTCAAAGGTCTCTCCAAAAAGGACGCTGACAACCATGCTCGGAGATGTGTATCCCTCTGCAGGGGTCATGGCATCATCAGATAAGATGCCTACCTAGTACTCTTCCCATCCACCTTGAATGTCTTAGTTTATAAATGGTATAGTCAGTTTGTAGAAAACCACTTTATGACCTGGTCCACATTACGACATCAATTCTGTGAAGCTTTCAGACTAGGGAACTTCCAAGAGGTAAAAAGTCCACTAGCCCCGTTACCCTTACTTTCCTACGAGGCTACCTCCACTCCCTCAACCAATCCTTCACCTCTCAGGTCACCTTCCCCAGTATATTTCTCAACCAATGTGTTACAGCAACCTCTTGAGCAACAGACTCAGGAGAAGATAACCATGGAAGAGCTGACAAGCATTCAGGCTAAGGTAAACACCAAGTTCCCTACTTTCAAAGGTCTCTCCAAAAAGGACGCTGACAACCATGCTCGGAGATGTGTATCCCTCTGCAGGGGTCATGGCATCATCAGATAAGATGCCTACCTAGTACTCTTCCCATCCACCTTGAATGTCTTAGTTTATAAATGGTATAGTCAGTTTGTAGAAAACCACTTTATGACCTGGTCCACATTACGACATCAATTCTGTGAAGCTTTCAGACTAGGGAACTTCCAAGAGAAGGTTTTGCATAAGCTGGCCAATTTGATGCTCTAGTCCAATGAGAATTTTGTAGAACTCATGACCAAAACAAAGTCTCTGGCTGCCAAGCTTCCTCAGCAAAACCAGATGAATTTATGGTCAATAAGTGGGTAGAGAAGGCTCTTCCTAAAACTTCTCAACAAAAGCTCAAAAAGAGTCTGCGACTTGAAGCCACTCTGGAGGAGTCTATTGATGCTACTACTAGGATAAAGGGGGCAAGTAAGCTGTTCAATGACTCTCCTCAGGTAGACGCTGCCTATGTACTCTTGGAAAGTCCATCTGACCCCTCGACGTCTTTACACGGGGAACTTGAAGCTCTAATGCTCTTCAAGAGGAGAGATCCTTCTCTCTTAGTTAGGATAAGCCTCCACATCATGACGCTTTAAAGTGCAAGCTAGAAGAGCATAGGTCTCAGTCGAAGACTAAGGCTATGGTCTAGTGTAGCTAACGCCGCTCTCCAGGGAACCGTCCACATGAATGCCCCCTTCAGGCTTATTGCACTTTTGTGAAAAGTCTAGACATGAGGACAAGGATTGCTACTACCTAAAGGGATTGCGGAAAATACATCAAAGTCTTGTTCCTACACTCCAATAGGGGTTAGAACCTGCATCCATCATAGTTTTCCCCTATGGCCATCCAAACTATATGCCACCCTTGCTAAATACCCCTCCTATGGAAGGTATGCCAATCACTTTTCCCTCTCAATTTTTTTGTCATGCCAATGCTCCCTCAGCCCCTCAGAGCTTCTACACTTCAGCCTCTATCTCCATGCAGCAAGAGCAGAGACCACCTCATCCCTTGCCTCGTCCATCCAATCGGCCCATTTTATGCTACAGATACGGGGAATATGGACATTATCAAAGCAAATGTCCTTTACCTGAAGGGTCTCCTCCTTGCCATCATTGTCATGAGGCTAAGGACCACTACAATAATTATTATCCCAAGCAAAGGGCATCCACGTCTTCAAGCCATGTCAAAACCAACAAGAATTCACATTTTCAAAGATCAATCTGATAGCAGTGAGCACTATCCCTTAGCCGTCACCTGGTACTCATGTGGTTACCCCTAAGGCCACATGAGGTGGGGGAGTCTTCTGGCATCCTCACACGGGGACAAAGAGAAGCTCTTGGTCTCAACCTTCCAGAAGGTCCACCTTCTCCATCTCCACTTCCACAACCTAGTCTACCTGGCCCAACTATCAAGCCATTTAGTGGTTTTAAGAGCCGACCAACCTCCATGCTATCTGATATTGATGGGACTTCCGTGGAAGAAGTTGATGAATTGCAATAGATCAAAGTACCAGAGGAAGCCCAGATCAAAGGAACCAAGCCTATGGTAGAAGCTATCTTGAAGAACACATTTCAACAAGTGTCACTTTATGACATGCTCTACCTCAATGAAAATATAAGAAGTGACACCCTTAGTCATTGAGTCTCTATACCCAGGTGTTGGACCTAGTGTCGGGCACCTCCCCATACAACCCTCAAAGTCCTACATGATTTCCTATCCCATTGCTCCCCTCATCGATTACAGAAGTTTTCATCTCTTTGTATCTATTCTTGGGTGCCAATTCTCCATTGTCATAGTCGATGGTGGATCTAGCATCAACTTTTTGTTGGAGTTCACTATGTTGGCTTTAGGTCTACAGCCTACCTACCCTTCTCCCTTCACAGTTACATTGGCTGACCAGAGGATAGTCTACTCAGTGGGAATAGTGGAGAAGGTGCCTCTGCAAGTACAAGACTTCACCTTTAGCTTGAAATTTGTTGTGGTTTGTCTTCCCCAAGTTGATGGAGGATTTCCTTTGCTCATTGATAGACCATGGTTGTGGCACACTAAAGCACTTCATGATTGGGGAAATGACGCCATGTGGATACATACTCTTGGCTCCCCAATGAAACCAATTTGACTCGAAGGAGATATGGATCCAATAGTTCATCATAGTTATTTGTCAATGGAGTCCAAACCCCCGACCTGGAGCAACCTACTTGAAGGTAGCTACCACATTGATGCCTTTCTATATGGTCTTTATTCAACCCTTGCGTGTGGATACACCCTCTCCCCTTGCTCCTCCAGCTGAAACTAGTGAGCCAAATCATCTAGAAGCAAGTTTGAAAGTCCGTGAGGCTCCTACTTCAGTTGCCCCCTTGATGGAAGCCATCGATCTTGGTGATCCTATAACAGACCGTAGAAGGGGGAAGAAATCTCATTTTCTAGATTTCACCCACGTGTCACTTTCCCTCTTAGCTTCCTCTATGTCTGACTCTGCTATGTATTAGGACTTACCCTTTGAGGAGTTTCCACCAGGATGGTTACAATAAGAGTATGTTGATTTTCACAAACACCAACCCATGATGTCTTGAAGCTACAAGAGGTAGCACAATCTTCATCGATGCACCCTTGCCACCTACACCTCTTGACCTGATCAAAGAAGTCAACTTGGGAGACCCTAACAACCCATCCTCTCAGCCACTTAGTTATGGGATCACCATGCACTGCTCGACTAGGCAGTCTCTTTTATTCACTCTTTTAAAGATGTTTTTTCATGGTCTTGCAAAGATTTGTAATTAATTCCACTAGAATTGGGTGTCTATACTATCCCTTTGGTTGAAGGGGCTAAGCCAGTCAAAGTCCGAGCCTACAAGCCCAATCCTAAGTATGTGGAAGTTGTCAAACTAGAGCTAGAAAATGCAAGAAGAAGGGATCATTGTAGTCGTGGAGCATTCTAAGTGGATATCACCTATGGTCATAGCGTCTAAGAAGCAATCCAATAAAATCCACGTATGCATCGACTAATGCACTCTAAATAAGGTAACTATTCCAGATGGTTTGCCCACACCCTTCACTAAGCGTGTGCTCAAAGATGTGGTAGGGCACATACTTTACAGTTTCATGGATGGGTTCAATGGCTACAAGTAGTTGGGCATCCATCTCGGTGCTCAAATCAAAACGGCTTTTGTGACTCCATGGGGTATTTTCTCTCACACTAGAATGTCTTTTCGGCTGAAAAATGCTCCACCTTCTTTCAATCGTATAGTATATCTCATCTTTCTTTGCTCACCGATCTTCCCATATCATGGACAATTTTTCAACCTTCTCGGGTGCTCAATTTTCAACCCCAGTGGAGAGTTTAGAGGAGCAGCTCACTCAGCTCTCTGTCGTCTTCCTCAGGTGTAGGGAGGCAGTCTGAAGCTCAATTCAAACAAATTTCATTTTTTTGTCAATGAAGGTACACTTTTAGGCCATGTGGTATCTTCTAAAGGTTTAGTGCCTAACCAGAGAATATAGTATCTTGAATTTTCCTCCTCCCTGTGAGTGCGCGAATGCGGTGCATGTGCGAAGAGTGAGAAGGGGTGAGAGAGATGTTACATAGGATATGGGTGGAGCTCCCAAATCTCAGTGTTTGAGCACAATGTGAGAATGAGTGAGAGTTCTTTATTCTTTGTATGTATAAAGAATAAGGAGATAAATGTGGGTGGTCGGACACTGGCCAAGCCAATAGACACGGGAAAAGCACGGTGAGGCACACTGCCTTTTTGAGTGCGCGAATGCGATGCGTGTATGGAGAGTGAGAAGGGGGGAGAGAGAGAGTACACAGGATGTGGGTGGAGCTCCCAAATCTCACTGTATGAGCACAGTGTGAGAATGAGTGAGAGCTCATTATTCTTTGTATGTATAAAGAATAAGGAGATAAATGTGGGCGGCCGGACACGGCCGACAGACATAGGCAAAGCACAGTGAGGCACACCGCCTTTATGTAACATTGTCCCACTAGAGGCTGTGTGTTGATAAGTGGCAAGAAGACTAGCCTACAACTAGTATATACAAGAGGTGAGAGAAGACGTCTCTCAACCTATGCCCACTGGCTCACTCTGTAACCGCTCTAGTGTGGATGGAACATGCATACCACTAGGGCTAGAGCTTTTATGCAGGTATTCAGTGATAGCCTGCATGGCTCCACAATGCACAATGCCAGTCTCAGTCATCGCAGGATCACCCGAGACGTCTATTTTCAACCGCATAAGCAAGATCAGGTTTTGAGACCAAAAGGTCAGACACGTGAGACCTGAAAGTCAACAAAACATGCACTATGTGTGAAACCTATCCCTGTCAGCAACCTCAGTGCCATATGCATCCTCATCAAGAACCACATGTCTATGCATCACCATGTCAACATCGTCTAGCAAAGGCATATCTGCTGAGAATGACTACAAAACCAAAAGATCAGCACCACTGCAATCACACACAGTTACCTGAAGGAAAATGTCATCCTCAAACGTATCAGACACATCATAGAACAATGCATTGGTCTCTGGTTCAACTGATCTCACCTCAACTGATGATTGGTTAAGCTGTGCATCCCAAGAGATACCACTATTTGCATGAACGTCACTACAAGACAAATGCACAACCTACTCTCCATGCAGCAGATTCACAAAAGAGACATGTCTTGTCTCTCGCTCTAAACATGGCTGCAAATGCACAGAGACTACACACCTCGTGTATCAAAAATATGCAATGGATATACGAGACCACTCCTAGCACCTCTGGCTATCACTAGTGATCCCCTAGGCATCTGAAATGATCGCTCTCCAAGCAGTACACAATGTCCACTAATCTGCAATTGATGCATTGAAATGATACTCTGGCTGAGTCCTGGTACCTAGCATACATCTCATAGCATAAGCAATGCACCGCTAGGTAAAGACATACATACATCTCCAGCACCCTCTATGTCATATGCTGAACCATCAGCAAACTGCACACAACCAAGGCTCCCACTAGAGAAAGAGCAAAAAAAATCACAATGTGGTGTCATGTGGAAAATTTCATGCTCGTCTAGTAGAAAATGCATAGACAATGTGCTATCCCAAGACACAAAGTAGTATAAAGGCAAGCTAGACTTAAAAGTGATCTCGGGGGGTCACTATGTGTAAAACTACCATATCACGTGCGTTCAAGACATCTTTGTAGAATCCCTTATCTGTGAATTTTTCAAGGAATATAATATACCCTTTTCTTTTAAAATCTGTAAGTTTTTTTCAAATTTGAAAAAATAATGCCCTTCTGTATATATATTGCTGCAAGTTTCAAGAACTTTAAATACCCTTCTATTGAACTCACGTGATAGGTTACATTTTTAATAGATGACTTCCCTGGGAAAGTGACCTGCCTGTCACATACATACTCTCTAGCATCCATCAATGCAAGCATCACTAGTGATGCTATATCGGGCAAGATATCATAAAAAGGCAAAGAAGAGGGTCTCAGATTGACAAGGGCCATACAAAGTACAAGAGATTTTACCACAAGGAGCAATACAATTAGCCACTTTGGATGGTGTGTCCTTGTCGCTTGTAAATGGATCAAGAGTAAAATTCTATTATCCCCAATAGTAAGTCATATGTACCTTTCTTAATTGGTTTTGGTTCCAATATCCCCATCCTCTCAGTAGCCCCATTCTCTCCATTCATTTAACCTCACCCAGAGCATGTTTCCGGTGCAAACCCATCAGCCTCTAATATGTCCATCTGTGTCCCAACAATTCCTCCCCTTAAACTCATTTCCTTTTGATTGCGACCACATGTGCTCAGTTCTATCCTAAATTTTATTGTATTTGGATCATTGTTTCCATTCAAATTTTCTAGCCTTGTATTGTGAGTTGGTTCCCACAATTGGTTCTCTGATCGGGTATCTTTCTCATGGAACTTCCACTTCACATTCGTATTACTTCTGTAGTGTCCCTTTGCCATTTTCTTCAACCACTTCCCTGGGTTCGATTTCTCTCTAGAAATTGATTATTACTCTAAGCATGCATGGGTATATCCACCTAAAGCAAAGTCCAAAGTATTTATGTGCTTCAAACAATTTTTGGCTATGGCTAAAAATGTCTCAAAAAGTACTATGGGCACCCTCCATTCAGATCAAGGGGGGAGTATATGTGTCATGAATTTAATGCATTTTTGGCTAGTTGGGATAGAAAACCAATGTAAAGTGACGTATACACCTCAACAAAATGGTGTTACTGAGAGAAAAAACAGGTCTCTTCCGGAAATGGCACAATGTATGGTCAAAAGTCAAGCTTTACCACATTTCTTTGGCTTGAGGCCATCATGTGTGCCACTTCCATGAAATGATGTAGTAAGACCTTCAATTGAGTCATTGCATGTTTCTGGTTGTTTGGCATATGCTTTGGTGCCACAAACACAACGCAAAAAATTGGATGATAAGGCTATAAAATGTATTTTTGCTGGTTATAGTGTTGAAAGAAAAGGTTATAGGTTGTATCATTTGCAAACAATGTGTCTTTTGGTTTCACAAGATACAATTGTGTTTGTGGAAGATTCTATTTAGTCCTTGCTATCATGTACCAAAGACAATAATGTAAGCTCACAGGACATTTATGACACTTTGTTCCTCTTTTTAGTGGTGGAAGTGCAAATGTAGGGGTTTCTCAAAATGTTACAGATTAGCCTATAACTGATGCAGGTGTACATGATGTACTTAATGAGGAAAGGGCTGAGAATGAGCAAGCTAGAGATATGCCTAAATGGTCGGTGCATACTTGCGTGACAGTAAATTGGATGCACCTTTGTCTAGTCGTACTCATTCAGGTTCTCGCCATGCATCTTATGCATCGGATTTTTTTTCTTTGGCCGTGTCTAGTTTATGTGATGCTGAGGAACCTATGTCTTTTGATGAAGCACATAATTTAGAAAACTAGATGGTTGCCATGCAATCAGCATATGATGCGCTTATAGAAAATGACACATGGAATTTATGTGATTTGCCTCTTGGAAAAAATTCCATTGGTACAAAGTGGGTTTACAAGTTGAAACGCAAGTCAGATGGTGAGATTGATTGCTATAAGGCTTGATTTTTTGCAAAGGGTTATGCACAACAAAAGACATAGATTATGACTCAGAGCGCATTGGCAGTCGTAAGGAACCCAGATTTGATGGTCACACAAAGCACATTGAGGTGCATTAACACTATGTCAGGGAGAGGCTCTCAATAGGAGAGATCATGCTCTTAACAGTAGAGACCAGCTTGGCTTATGTGCTAACACAAGACAACCTTGTAGATCTTTTCACAAAGGCATTGTCTCATGAGAATTTTGAAGATTTCTGCAAAGCTTTAAGATTACTCCCCGTTGTGGACTGGTCATGTCCTCAGGGCATGGCACTTCTCTATACTCCATGTGCTAGCTCTTGTTCACCGCATCACTCCTAGGGGGGATTTGTTACCATATATATGTGGTAGTGATGTGTGAACACACTTAGAACAGTCGAGGCATTTTTTTTCCTCACTAGGAGGTATTTTTCCTCCTGCATTTTATATACACCCATCACTCTAGGGCTGTCTTATCTTTCCATTGCACACTAAGTAATACACCCTCTGTTGTATGTTTTGAGCTTCCTTCATCTTCTCCAAGCTGTGTGTGTTTTCTTGCAACCCTAATTCCAACACCTCGTCCACACTCCCCACCTTGATGCTAGTCTCTCCACCCCACCTTCTTCCCCTCTCCCCAGTTGTCCTCCCAACCGCGGTTCAATTACAATGGCAAAGCCAAGTCGTACCTAGTAGAGGACCACAACAAGAATCATTTCTATGATAATTACCACACACGCCCAGAGTGACAAAGATTGTCCAAAACACAGGAGGAAACCTTCAACCTCCACAATGATGAAGGCTTTAATGGCATAAATGAACCAGGTACTTTGTCTTACACTTTGTCATGTTCCAATATCAAGGTGCTTATCTCTTTTGTCAAAGATATGGTGTTGATTTCTCTTTTTTCATGCCATTCATTCAAAGATAAATGCCTTGATGTATGAGTATAATGTGGCTGTATGTTATCATAACATTAGTGTACAAAGATAATTGAATTTCATTTCTTAGG